>NC_043702.1:103249163-103277029 GCF_006229205.1 Suricata suricatta
TGGTCTTGTTCTACTCTACCACACTGTGCTTATTAACACAATGAAGTTACACGTTTTATGTTAACATACACATCTGAAATAAAGGCTCTTGACAAAAGACTCATAACTCACAGCTGACCTTTTTAAGACAGGCTTTTAAGAATGGAAATTATGCAGTATTTGTAGCAAAAAGAATCCTTAAAACCTACATCTGACTTATTCAAACCATCATTAAAGTGATAGATGAGATTTGTGCTTAAAAATACATTTTTAAAAAATTCTCATTCAAGTAACGTATATTTTCCTTACCTACTTCATGTATGGGAAACATGAACCAGAATTCAGCAGCCAAGAAGACAGTAATCAAGTCTATTTGCAGCTTACAAAAAAAGCTTACAATGAAACAAAGAAGTGGAACTGAGTTTATGTAAAGCAAAGAAAGTAAACAGAGACCACCATTATCTACAGTCAGAAGTAAAACAAAGCAAAACAAAAGACCACACACAGTTGTGGCTGTTTCAGGCACTGATGCACTGATCACTACCCTCCTGATCTATAGGCTCAGCTCTAACCAATAATTTCATTATTTACGGTTAACATGTCTGGGATAATTATGGTGGGAGCATTTAGTCCAGCCATGCATATTATTACATATTTCTAGGTCATGGGGGAAAATGTCTTAATGAGAAAATATAAGAAATTGAACTATCATGTTGCTTTGGTCATGGCCGAGATGGGTATGGTTAAAAGAATATTTGTTTTGTTGTTTTCTAGCTGTCTGGACCATTGTAGAATCCCACTTCCCATGCCCAGAGACGACTGACCATTGGCAATAGAAGTTTACCACCACTGCTTTAAATTCTTCATTTCATATTAACTCCTGTTTCCTGACTCCCCATGACTCTCTTCTGATTGGCTTATTCTAGCCAATGCTTTGCCATAAGTATTGTGCCCTGACTCTTGGGATTATTCTGGTAAATCTGAAGTCTTTCTCAAAAATGAATCTCTCTTTCCCTTTGGGCTAGCTTTCCTCTGTTACCTTTGAAATGTCCATCTGATGCCAATTGGGTATGGATCTGGTCCACACTAGCAAATAAATACATCAGTGTTTTCTGGGGACTTTCCAAAGAGGACCAAATTGTCAATTTCCCCCATTATCACCTGTTTTGTAGCTCTCACATTTACCAGGGATGCAGAAGCATCTTTCTGGAGCTGACCTTCTCCAGATGATTGGTGACTCATACCTTCATCTCAGCCCTATCTACCTTCTTATACTTTTCCCTACACTTCCTGGTGATTCAGCTCTCGCAGAGAGATTTGAAAAATTACTCACAAGAGATCATGACAAAATGGCAGTGGGGTGGAAGAGATGCTTTCAGGGACAACCACTTTAATTTCCCCTCAAATTACAATTCATTGGCATTTGCTACTCCTAGGGTAAGGTTTGAATGATGAGTAATCAGAGTTATTATAGATTTATCTTTAGACTTAAAGTTTTTCATGAGTCATATTTCAGGTATTTGGAGGAGGAGGAAGTTACAGTGCCTAAATGTAGAGCTCTATACTTATAAATTGTGCTCATCAATTTAGTACATTACTTTATTTAATTAATTTTTAACTCTTTGAAGTAAATGTTAGAATTATCTTAATTTTATAAAAAAGGAAATTAGTATTAGAAAATTTTGTAATTGCTTTAAGTTCACATAACAAGTAGGTAAGTGAACAAGGATTCACGGCCTGGCTTATTTGCCTTCAAAGATGATATGTCTGTCTCATCACACATTTCTTAGAAAAATGATTTTAGGAGAAAGTGTGTAAGTTAACAAAGGATGTTTTTTGTTATAGATGTACATTTTCCTATCCTTCTTTCCTTTTTCATACAGAATTACCCTTTATTATGTTCCTCATTCACCCATCAATAATCTATTAACTATCTGTATCTTTGATTGATTTTAAATCATATTCCCTTGACTAAGAGACTGGGCTAAGAAGTTAAATGGGAAAAGATATTTGCAAATGACATATCGGATAAAGGCTTAGTAACCAAAATTTATAAAGAACTTACCAAACTCAACACCCAAAAAACAAATAACCCAGTGAAAAAATGGGCCAAAGACATCAATAAAAACTTTTCTGAAGAAGACACCCAAGTGGCCAACAGACACTTAAAAAGATGCTCAATGTCACTCATCATCAGGGAAATACAAATCAAAACCACACTGAAATACCACCTCACATAGGTCAAAGTGGCTAAAATGAACAACTCAGGAAACTACAGCTGTTGGCGAGGATGTGGAGAAAAGGACACACTCATGCATGTTGGTCGGAATGCACAATGGTGTGATCACTCTGGAAAATAGTGCAGAGGTTCCTAAAAAAATTAAAAATGTAACTACGCTACGACCCAGCAATAGGACTACTAGGAAATTATCCAAGGAATACAGGGGTTGTGATGCATAGGGGCACATGTACCCCAATGTCTATAGCAACATTTTCTTCAACAGTAGCCAAGTTATGGAAAGACCCTAAATGTCCATCAACTGATGAATGGATAAAGAAGATGTGATTTAGGTTAGTCAGAGAAGAACAGATATCATTTGTTTCACTCATATCTTGAGAAATTTAATAGAAGACCAGGGAGCAAAAGTAGTTACAAACGGAGAGGGACTCTTAAACCATAAGAGATTCAAATACAGAGAACCAATTAAGGATGGATGGGAGTGGGGGAGAGGGGAACATGGGTGATGGGCATTGAGGAGGGCATTTGTTGGGGTGGGGTGTGGTATGTAAGCAATGAACCAAAACCCAAGAGCACACTTTTCACACTGTATGTTAGCAAATTTGACAATAAATTATATTTAAAAAATAGTAATTTCTAAGAGTAATCAGAAATTCAGTAGGGTAACTGTATACACCTGAAGAATCAAAATGTGCATACTAACCATCAACTGTCTGATATTCTGTGACAAGAAGTTGGGTCCTCCAAATTATGGTCTCTGTATGATTATAGAATCAGAGCATGGCTGGTGATGGTCAGGGGACCATATTTATTGCCTATAAGGTATTTGCCTAAGAAAGATAAAGCTTTTGATTTTTTGCAATATATGCAATAAAATTCCATTTTTAGTTAGCTTTTTCACTGATGTGCACATTCTGGGTTAATTAAATTGTGTCCTGAGGAAAAACATTAAAGTTTTTTGTTTTTGTTTCTGGTTTTTTGCTTAAATAGTATTGAGGCACCAGGGATTTCTCAATGAGAAAAAAAGAGATTTGGGAGGAGAAGGAACTAAATATTATCCCATGCAGGTAACCATCAGGAGAGACAATAGAGATTCTAGAAGAGCTGTTGTTATCTTTGGCAGTAGAACAAACTCAGTATTCGGCACCAGATGGTAATGGTACCACTCTGCTTCATAATAATTGAGGAACAGTTTAGAGTAGTGACAGATTAGATCCTGGATAATACTTTTGAGAATGACCAAGATAAATTGGATATGAAGAGATAGAGGCCAAGAAAGTGGTGGCTATGCAATTGAAGGCATATCAAGAGAAGAGCTGAGAAAAAACAAACATAGTATTCAGCCTCTGAATGTCATGTCAGCCTAAGTCTTTAGGTCGACATGATTACTCTCTTCAAATACTGACTGACCTGGGTGAAAGAGAAGTTTTGAGGCTCCTTTCTATTTTGTAGCCACAGAACGAAAAACTAAGATCTACAAGTGGAAATTATTAGGAGGTAGATTTAGGCTTAATGGAAGACAGGACTTTCAAATAATTTAAGTTGCCCTGGAATGGAATGAACTGCCTAGTGAGGCATTGAATTCTCCAGTATTGGAAGTGTGCAATAAGAAGATACACAACCACTTATTCGGAATTTATGCATCTAGTGAGAGGGTTAATACAGATGACCTAATCTCATTTTCCATTCTGGGAGCCCATGATTCGATACTTGGCTATGTCTGCTCCAAGAATGTTTTAATGTGATTACTATAGCCTGAGCCAATACAATTTGGTGGATCTATGACCAACTCAGCAGCGTCTTGATTTTTTTTTTTAGTATTTTGTTATTTGTTATATACCTTTTTGAAGTTTATTACAGCTGGAGCCAATAAATTGACTTTCTTGTGTTGATCAGTGGCTCTACTCCTGGCTTAGCTCCTTCTTCCCACAGAGAGAGAAAGAGAGAGCAATGAACCATAATGTGGATTGAAGTGAGGGCCAATCACTATTCTCAAGAATCTTATTTTCTTGCCCACAGTCCTGACTCCCCCCTCCCATTTTCTCATTTACATTTCAAATTTATTAAATCATAAAAATTGTTGCTTAGACAGAACAACTAAGAGATAATTAGAATCACATAGAAGGCAATTCTGAAATGGGCTCTAGCCTTGTAGGGTTTTGAGTTTGTGGGAAGTGACCACACATGCCTACAATAAATCTTAATTTATTTAGCTGAGAATACAGAACTAAATAGAAATGAAACTCTACAGAGCAAGAGCAGAATTCGGAATAATTCAGTAGGCACTTTACTCACCCTTCCTGTCCAAAGGACACATGACACTACCACACTTTCCATACCGGTAGAGATCTGAAAACATCCAAAAAGAAGCTGAATTTTTGCTAAATCACTGCTCTTTTTACTTAGGTTCATATCATACTTCAGAAATTGTCATTTATATACACATCTACAATAAATATTAGTACATTAGTTTGACATTACACCTGTGGTTAATTAAAATAAAAGGAAAGTAAATATAGTATTGGGAGAGCCCTTTGATGCTTGAAAACATTAGCACTGCATATATGATTTGCTCTACACCAGTCAAGTCTTAATTATTTTAATTGGATTCCTTTTAGATTTATTTATTTTTAGGTTTCCTGAACTTAAGTATTTGTTTTTATGTGCATTTTGTTATATTCTGGCTTAAATATTACTTTGCCATCTCTTGGGTGCATTTATAGATTTTCAATTTGCTTTGGGCCCCATCACTATATTGCACCAAAACACAACTATTTCCAATATCGTGTTGCCTGCTTATTTAATATTTCTGCTCTTTATCCTTGGTTCCACATCATTAATAATAATGACAAATCAAATGCAACTAGCTCTCATCCCCATGGTACCTCACTGGGAAGCCTCCTGGCTGAATAAGCTTCTATTTATCATTTAACTTCAGATCTAGACTGTTGGCCATTCTTCAATCCATTAGACGGTGCTTCAAGTATAAGCCAGACTGGACTCATGATTTCCAATTATCTAATAGAACACAGACATTTTGGGTCTCTTTTGTTCATTGTTAACGTTAATTATAAGAAATCAGGGATGAGGCCATTGGATCTGCAGCAATTTGCATTTTTTTCATTTTTTCATTGCATTATGTCCTTGGAACAAACATATTTGATTTCATGCATTTCTCTTAACAGGTCCAATGGTGGATACTAAATATTACAGAAGACAAGGATGAGAATCTGATATTATTTCTACATTTTGAAAGCAGGTATCCCACTAGGCTTCTCATGCAAGATTTTTTTTTCTTTTTGAATTAGAGAAATTTCTGATGCAAATAACAGGCTTGAGGCATGCATCAGTCACAACCTTGTGACTTAGTTTCTTGTCCCTTGTCTAACTCTTACGTAAAGTTCATCTGTAATGTATCGAGGTGTATCAATGTGTTTGGACAAAGAACATTAATTATTTATAAATTATCCAACACTTACTGGAGAAAGAGGAGTTTTTTGGTGGTTTCTTTCCTTTTTTTTTTTTTTTTTGCAAAATATAGTTTATTGTGATATCTCCCTGCAAGATTGTTCTTTATTTTCTCTTCAGTTTGATAAATCAAAATGATAATCTCTCATGACTGACTTTTCTCTTTTCAACCTCTTTTAAACACTTCCAACAATTCACCTATTTGCTCAGCAAATTATTTTTTAAGCTGGTATTTCTCCGTTCCCAGACAAAATTATAATTGACTTGGGGAATGATCTTATTTGGTCATTGCCCTAGATTATTATACCAAAATTATAATCAAAATATTATGTAACTGATGATACAGACTTTCGTAAAGATTCAAGATGCCCGGGACATGTAAAGAAAACAGTAATAAATTCAGCATCATTTTTTCATAACTTCAGCTCTCAACCGGGTGTTACAGGGGGACCTTCTTTATGAAATATCCCAATAAATTTCTTGACAATTAAAAGATAATTGTAAATCATGTGTTTTATATTTTATATTTAAACTGGCCAGAGAATCAGATCATAACATCTATAAATTTTTCAATAATCCTATGATTATGTGGTCTAATTATATCATTTTGTGTCTGATTTGCTTATTCTCATAGAATATCAGAAATATGTAACTTTGCACTGCATGCCTCAGAAAATATATCTTATTTTCTATGAAGAAATAAGTAAATGGTCCAATTCCATCTAAGACCATCAGTGACTTCCATATTATCTGGAATCTAGAAGTACAAAGGGGATAATTCTGCTCAGCTAAGTTTTTCATATAAACAAAACTTAAAAACAAAAAAGATGATCCGTTTATTTGGTTTCCTACAGATTCCCATACTTATACTTCACTGAAATGTTATGTGATATAAAAAAGCGCTCTATAATAATAATACATCTGTCTAATACATCTGTCTAAAGCAAATTTAAGAGGTCAAAAATGAAGAGGGGTCATGTATATCAGAAGCAACAACAAACTACAACATACAAAGATATGTTTAAATTAGCAATTTTATTTTATGGCACATTCAAAAGCCTATCTACTTGGAGAATGCATTACATATGTTAGTGAAAAATGAGATCTGATAACTTAATCAAGTTTACTTACTAGATAGCACTGATACTAAGGCTGAGATGAAGAGATTATTATACCAGGAAACAGGGAAATCTGAATAATTTTTGGTGAGAGACCTGGGAAAAAAGGGTTTAGAACAATAAATCAGCTTGGGATATTGATGAATAACAGCCTGAGGAGTGACCAGTAGCCATGGAGATGTTTTTGTAAGATTTTTAAAAATTTTATTAATATTTGTTTATTTTTTACATAGAGAGGGAAAGCATGAGTGGGGCGGGTGGCAGAAAGAGAGGAAGACACAGAATCTGAAGCAGGCTCCAGGTTCTGTCTGAGCTGTCAGCGCTGAGCCTGATGCGGGGCTGGAACTCAAACTGAGATCATGACCTGAGCCAAAGTTGAATGTTCAACCGACTGAACCATCCAGGAGCCCCTCATTTTCTAACTTTTAAGTGTTTGGGAAGGGTTGGTGATCCCACTGAGACTTTGGTGAAATACAGGTAAGTCAGGACTTCATCAAATATATGAAGGCCAAAATGCCACAAAAGATGAGACCACAAGAGAGAAGGGTAAGGTGATATTAGTACAAAAAATTACCACATTTGTTTAAAGGAAGACAGTAGGAGGAACTTAGAAGCTAATAGCTGGAATTGCCTGAAGTCTATTTATTCACATCTGGCCTCGGAACCTGGCTGGCATCTGGGACATTAGTTGGGCTTGTAGTCTGGAACACCATACATGGCCTTGAACTGTGGCCTGTCTTCTTTACAGGATGATGGCTGGCTCAAAGGGAAAATAGGCAACACAGAGAGCCAGGAAGAAGCTATATTCCTTTTATGACCTAACTTTGGAGGTCATATAGCATGGTTTTGTCACATTCTGTTGGCAGAGTAGACATAGGCCTGCCCAAAGGGAAGGAAATAGACTATCTCTTGAAGGGCAGTGAAATGTTCTCACAGAGCATAGAGGACTTGAAATATTATGAAAATTTTTTGGAAAATACATAATCTGTAGAATTGTCCACAAAAGATGGCATGAAACATTCAAAAGAATGGCCAGGATGGGTGATTTGGCACTGGATTTGAATTAATTTATTTCAAGATAATGGTGAATAGAAGGCTCATGCTTAAGAAAATTTATTTAGTGGGTACCTGGGGGTCTCAGTCAGTTGGGCATCCAAGTTCAGCTTAAGTGATGATCTCACGGTTCATGAGTTTGAGTCCCGCATGTGGCTCTCTGCTATTAGCTCAGAACTTTCTTGGATCCTGTGCTCTGCTCCCCTATATCTCTGCCCCTCCCAAGCTCTCTCTCTTTCTCAAAAAATGAATAAACAATAAAAAAAATTAACAAAACTCTTTAAGTACTGAGACACCTAGGTGGCCCAGCTAGTTAATTCTTGATTTTGGCTCAGATCATGATCTCACAGTTTGTAAGTTCAAGCCCCACTTTGGGATCTGTGCTGATAGTGCAGAGTCTGCTTGAGATTCTCTCTCTCTTTCTCTGTCTCTGTCTCTGTTTCTCAATAAATAAATAAATAAACTTAAAAAAAAAAAAAAGCTTTGCACTGACAGTGCAGGGCCTGATTGAGATTCTCTCTCTTCTCCTCCCCAATCACCTGTGCATACAGACACACAATCTCTTTTTTTCTCAAAATAAATAAATAAAGTAGATTAAAAAAAGAAAGAAAAGAGGAAGGGAGGTGATGTTTTCCGGGGGAAACAAAGTTTTTTGTACATCTACAATAGACTGTTTCAGGTGTAATTTCATTGGATCCCTACTAGAGGGTAGATACACATTATTTTCTTTTTTTTCAAGTTTTCATTTAAATTCCAGTTAGTTAAGGGGCACCTAGGGGGCTCAGTCAGTGAAGTGTCCAACTTTGGCTCAGGTCATGATCTCATGGTTGGTGGGTTTGAGGCCCACATCAGGCTCTGTGCTGACAGCTCAGAGCCTGGAGCCTGTTTTGGATTCTGTGTCTCCCTCTCTCTCTGCCCCTCCCCTGCTCATGCTCTGTTTCTTTCTCTCAAAAATAAATAAACTAAAGCCAGCTAGTTAACATACAGTGTGATATTAGTTTCAGGTGTTGAATTATTGATTCATCACTTACATACAACACCTGGTGCTGCTCTTAATACCTATCACCTATTTAATCCACCTGCCCCTTCTCTGGTACTTATTTTAAAACTTATTTTATATATAGAAATCCCATTGTGATAACTTTACTAATTCATTGACTAAACAATAGAGTTGGATTTTAGGTGAGCATGACTTTGAAGTTTGCATTCTTTTCCTCCTGATGTGTGAGGTGCCTGAAAAGATCTACAGTGAGGCCGGATCTTGGCTGACAACGGCTTTCCTAAAATTATTTTGCAATAAGGTTTCCAGTTCAGCATGTCTGCTTTTTATGCCTCTGATTCAGACTGTATCTCCTTTTATTTTTCTGTTTTGATTAGTTAGTCAGGAAATAAATTGAAAGTAAATAGCAGACCAATGAGGTCTTCTCAAGAATATTTAGAATTGGGTGAGAAGGCTAGTATGCTTTTATTTATAGGAGTAAACACTTAAGAGTAAGAGAAGGAAAGGAGAGCGTCGAGGGGTGAAATACCCAGTGATTTCCTTCAATTTCTAGGCATTGTGCAGGGAGATTGGTTCTGCAGAAATGCTGCTACGCCCTCCTGCCATTTCTGATGTCTGTGGCATAAGCAGGTAAGGTCTATTGTCCACCGAGATCATCTAGCTGTAGCTGAGCCATGGGGAAAGTCAGGACTTTCAAACTCCAACGCTCTTTTCACACTGCCTTTCTTGAGAAACAAAATAATGACTTTTCACCATGACAGACTTTCAAATAAAATTTTTCAATAATCTTTTGTATTTGTCAAGGTGGGGCTGATGTCTTACATCTGAAATTACAGAAATTGGTTATGAATGTTGGGAGACACCTGGCCATGGGTCTCACATTTCACACCTCTTTCAAGCAATTGTGCTGGTAACTTTCTGTGCAATTGTCCTTTCCAGGATGTTTGTATAGTGAACTTGTCTAGGAAGATGGAGACTTGCAGGCTTGTCTACTACCCAGTATAACAAGGATCATGATCTCCCACCAGGTACATGTTGGCAACTTTGCTTGCATCCTATTATAAAAGATTCGGATGTCCTGGGAAACCTAGTAGCTCAGGAGATTCAGCGTCTGACGTCAGCTCAGGTCATAATCTCACAGTTCATGAGTTTGTGTCCTGCATCTGGCTCTGTGCTGAACATGGAGCCTGCTTAGGATTCTCTGTCTCCCTCTCTCTCTGCCCCTCACCCACTTGTGCTCATACTTTCTCTCTCCTCCCTCTCAAATGAGTAAATATATTTTAAAAAAAGGTTCAGATGCCCTAAACTTAGGGTTCCTCAGCCATAACATGAATTCACCCAATGGACGGTATCTGAGTCTCTCTACTTCGTCTCTGAGGAACTAAAGTGGAGGCAACATGGAAAACCAAAGAAGTAGGAAGCCTGTGCTGTCTCCTTATGCAATGAGTAAATGTTCTTTGTTTCTGATCTAGGAGTCATGTGTCTTCTCTCAGGACACTGGGACTGTGGCAGGCAAGTTTGTTGGCTTCCAAGTACAGTAAAATCATGGACCCTACACGGATTTTTGACAATAGATTTAATGGACATTTTCCATCTGGAAAGAAATATTTCTCTACTTTTCTTTCTTCTATAGGCAACCAATTTTTTACGAGGAATTTGAAGGGTATTTTGAGTAAGTGGATTTCCACGGAAGGCAAGAAATGGGTCTGTAAGATAAAAAAGAATAAACATGAGGTAGGAAGAAAATAAAAGACCCAAGTGACTATGAAAACTCATTTTACAACTAAATCAAATTTCTATCCATCCACTATTCTTGCAAATAATACACAGACTTTGTGTCAGATAATGAAGGAAAGAGTGGCTTCAGGGAATAGCTTGACCCAATTGACAGACATAAAATGTTCCAAGGGTTTTGTCTTTTCTTTTGTTCTTGCATTTAGAAAATGAATATCCACTAACTCTTTAACCTAAGCCTCATAACCAGATTCCAGTCTGCACACCTCACTGGAAGAAGACGGACACGTAAGAATACCCCTCTCACTGACATGTATGAATTCTCAAATTAGTTTGGATAAGAGAGGAAACACATTGGTGTTTAAACATAACTGTTTCCAACAGTTAAACAGGGTGGAAAGGAACATGTTTAATTTATGCAATCTTTTCAGGCTGAAGTAAAAATAGTCCCTGAGTCCTACGAAAAAATGTGTTATGATTTCTTTATCTGTTTCTTTTTAATTTCTATTAGAAAATCAGTTGGAGGTACAATTTCATGAGACAGGTATTTATTTGAAGAAGAGAAGACTTTGAGTAGAACATATCCTCGATTCATACAGAAGAGAAAACAGGGTATGCTGGCCTGTGCAAACACTCTTAGATGTTTATAGCAGTTAGTAATTGAAATTCATGTGTGCTTCATATCAAGAATATAACTAATTACCTAGGGAGGACACTAAATAGACATATAGCAACAGCTACAGAATACAGGTCAGGCCGTCGTCACTTCACCAGGGCCAGAGAAATGATCTTTTCACCATCTCTGTTCAAACTGCTGCTCATGGGCCAGCAGGCCAGTATCTGACTTCTAGACATGTTACAAAAGTAGAAACTCAGGCTCCCCTCAGACCCATTGAATCAGAATTTTAACAAGATCCTCAGGGAATTCACACACACAATAAATTTTAAGAACCACTAGAATAAATAGAATGGCTTGGTTCTGTCTCTCTCTTCCTTGTCCACTCTAAGGAGAGACCATTCCAACTAGCAAATTGTTTCACCAATCTTCTAAGGAGATGCCACAGTGTTAGATACAACCTAGACTATGTAGTTTTATTCTGTATAAGATCATCTAAGATTTGGCTCCTGCCTTTCGCTAACTTGGTGTCCTGTCTTGGTCTCCCAACACATGAGTGGTATCATCTTCCCGGCATCCTCAGCCCAAACATACACGTGCATGTGCATGCCTGTGACCACACACACCTGTCCCATCATTCCAATCTGCCCAATTCCTTAGAGTGTCATGAATATGACATATGCCAGTGGGCACCCCCTTGTCTTCACATAAGATAACTCTGCTGTCCAAAATGAGGTCTTCTGTTGTGTCTCTCTGTTGGTCCTCAGCTCAACTATCAAAATACATATCTTTCATCTCTCCTGCTCTTAGAAACCCTTTTGACCTTCCCACGTCCTGACTTCCATTTCCTCCCAGCCTCTCAGCCCACCTGTTCTGTCACACAGGTGGTCCGATTATCTCATTTAACCCCATTCAGGCTTCAGATTATTTCTTAAGCCAACCTTCTTTCAATTCCTTCTACTACTATGACTCATAAACCATAACAAGCAATTCTTCAAGAGGGTGCTGATTACCTTTACCTTGTTAGCATTCCACACCTGTTTCCTGCTTGTGTGCTCTGTTTATTTAGCGGTATCATCTTGTCATCATCTTGCACCCAAACCAGATTCATTCGAACCTCATTACACTGATCGATTTGTTCCCCATAGCTGAAAGCCCACCTCTCTCCTTTCTGGGAAGCTAAATATTACTTGTTCTTAAAGATGTAATAAAAATTCCACCTTCTCCATAAAACAAGTGTGTCTTGAATATATTAGCCTTATAAAAATGGTAACACTTATAAAATATGGCAGAGTATTGATCGCAAAACAACTCTGATATAATAATATACTCTCTTAGATATTGCCATACTTTTGAGTGCATGTACTGTATATGTACACATGCATGCACGCGCACACATACACACACACATATTTTCTTTTTCTGCTTTGAGACTGAAAGTCATTGGAGGTTACAGTTTGAGGAAACCACAATCGGAATTATACTTCCCTGCATGCTCTTAACTGATCTTTCATATTTTTTCTTGAATCCATCAGGTTATTTTTTTTCTTCTTGATCCCCTTACCTTGGATCTAATTATTGTGCCTCTTTCTTGTAATATTTTTAAAATGTTTTTAAAATATTTTTATTTATATTTGAGAAAGCAGAGAGAGAGGAAGGCAGAGAATCTGAAGTGGGCTCCATTCTGAGAGCAGAGAGCTCCATGTGGGGCTTGAACTCACAAACCGTGAGACCATGACCTGATTCAATGTTGGACTCTTAACCAACTGAGCCACCCAAGCACCTCTCTTTCCTGTAATATTAAAATAAACTTATAATTTGCCATGTTGCTTCCAACCTCTAAGCTCTTCCTCAACTCTGTCCTTGTTACTTCCTTGCCCCAAGTCTTCTTGTCACTTGTTATATTCAGAATTTAGCACCAGCTACTTAGCAAGAAACACGAAGCCCAGCATGATGTGGCTCATGTCCTAGGTCTTGTTTTGTTTCTATGTGTATAACCACCATCTCAGTTGCAATGACCTTGCGTTCTCAAATTAAGTCAAACAATTTTTCAAGTTTTTTTCCCCCTGAGATCACGTTCTTTGTTGTTGTTTGTGCTTTTGAAACAACCAACCTCTCTCTATCCTCCTGTGAGTGACTTCTGTTCTTCCTTCAAGATGTAGCATAATGGCCTCTCGAAATAATTTTTGTGCCTTGCAGGCTGTTAATGTCCACTTCCTCTGTTCTCTGATGTCCTAATGTGTCACTGCCTTTGTTACATTCGCCATACGGTTGCAATCATTAATTTCTAGGCTACAAGTCATTGCCAGCTGGGAACATGTGTTTCATTCTTGATACTCTAGAAGGCGAGGCAAAATATTTGCTGAACGAGTAAGTGAATGAATGACATTCCTTTCTTACATTCTTAGACTCCATCCCCCCTTCATGTAAAGCATCCAACAATGTCAGTTTTGTCTGATGCATTCCACTATGAATGTAAAGGTAAGAGATGTTTGTAGTTACCTTCTTTTTATCAGTTGGTTCAACTGATTAAGTTTCCAAGCAGAGTTCAACTGCCTCATGAATGCTTGAGGCAGCTTCTCTGAATACTATTTCTTTTCTCAATCTCTCTCTCTCCCTTCTCCCATCCCTTCTTTCTCTCTCTCATATACCTTCTGTTGTCATTCTGCATGACAAGACGGCACTGAATTTCTTGTTTGACTCAGAAAATTCTTTGCTCATTTTGCTTAATCTGTCTACTTTCTGAAAATCATATCTGAACTGTTTTCATCTTGTCATTTCTCTGAATCAGTGAATCTTAAAAAGTAAAAGATAAAAGTAACATCAGAAGTAATTGAGTCGTAATCTTTCATTTCGAAGATGGGGAAATGAACACATGAAAGGCAGAAGAAGACGGAAGCATGCCCTAGAATTGCCGCCGGACCCACCATGTTGGCTGTGTATTGTTTGTTTTGCAGGCCATTGTGTGCTGTGTCCCAGAAATCCCACATTTCAAAGTCAAAGTTTGGGGTGCCTGGGTGACTCAATCCTTTCAGCATCCCACTCTTGGTTTCGGCTCAGGTCACCATCTCATGGTTCATGAGTTCTAGTCTCCCATGGGCCTTATACTGACAGTGTGGAGCCTGCTTGGGATGCTCTCTCACCCTCTCCTCTGCCCCTTCCCCACTCATGCTATCTCTGTCTCTCTCAATATAAATAAATAAATTAAAAAAAAAAAAGTCAGGTTGGAGTTTGCCTCATACTCCAGGACAGAAAATACTACATACTTTTAATCCCTTCCTGGATGCTAAGAAGGTCAGGGTTTCAGCATCAGATGCACCCACTTTAGACTTTAAGTTGGAAACTAGTGAGAGCGTTAAAGTGGGCTCCCTAGTTTCTTTGATGCAAGGGGCAATCCACTGACTGTCATTTGCAGTCCAAAGCCACATTTGCAGTCATTTTTAGGGTAAATATTTCTGACTGGGAAGCATTATTTTTTAGTAATAAGTTAATCGCTATATATAGTATTTTTTTCTCTCCTAGGCTTTTTAAATTTTCCTTTTCTCTCAAATATCTTTTATCTGCCCCTCGACCCCAAATTTGGGTATACACATCTTATTTTTTTAATCTTTTCATGTATTTGTTGCTGTTGTTACATTTATTTTTCTCATGTGTGTGTGGAATCTCTGGATATTGATTTGTAGTTAAAAGCACTGCTCAGACGCCATGAGCATCCTCTGCTCTTGAGAAGAACCTGGCTGGAGGGGTCATGTTTCCTGATATCAAACTTTGTTATAAAGTTACCATGATCAAAACAGTAAGGCATCCTCATAAATACAGACACACAAGTCAGTGGAATAGAATAGAGAGCCCAGAAATAAACACATTCATATATATTTAGTTTATTTATTATAATGGAATCAAGAATGCAACAAGGAAAGGTTAGTCTTTCCCACAAATGGTTACTGGATATTTACGTGCATCATAATAAAACTAGACCATTATCTTATACCATGCACAAAAATAAATTCAAAATGGACCAAAGACTTGAATGTGAGACCTGAAACTACAAAATTCTTAGAAGAAAATACACAGGGTCCACTACTTGATATTGGTCTTGACGATGATATTTTTGGATATGACACCAAAAGCAAATGCCACAAAAGTAAAAATAAGCAAGTGGGACTACATTAAACTAGAAATCTTTCACACAACAAAGGAAATCATTAACAAAGTGAAAAGGCAGCCTATGGAATGGGAGAGAAATCTTTGGAAACCATATATCTGTTAAGGGGTTAAGTATCCAAAGTATGTAATAAAGATCATACAACTCATTAGCAGAAAAATCCACACAATCTAATAAATGGGTAGAAGAACTGAATATAATTTTTCCAAGGAGGATTTAGAAATAGCCAATTAGTACATAAAAATGTGGTCACATCATTAATCATATGGGAAATGCAAATTAATATTGTTTCATCCCTATTAAGATGTATATTGCCAAAAAGATAAGAGATAACAAATGTCAGCAAGCATGTGGGTGAATGGAACCCTGTATGTTCTTGATGGGAATGTCAGTGGTACAGCCACTGTGGAAAATAGTATGAAAATACCTTTAGAAGTTAAACATGGAACTCCTATATGATCCAGCAACCTCATTGCTGGATGTATATCCAAAGGAAATAAAAACAGGATGTTGAAAAGATATTTGCACTCCCAGGTTACCTCATTGTTCATCAATGGCTGAATAGGCAGGGAAAATATGGTATAACATACAGTGGAATATGATTCAACCACAAGGAAAAAGGAATCCTTGCTTTTGCAACACCATAGTTGGATCTTGAGGGCATTATACTAGGTGAAATGCGCCAAAAAGAGAAAGACAAATACTGTATGAGCTCTCTTTTTTATAAAATCTAAAAATTAAAATCAAACTTATAGAAACAAAGTAGAAAAATAGATGAGAAGGTAACAAGAACTGGGAGGTGGATAAAACAAGGAGAGGTTGGTAAAGGGGTACAGACTTTTTAGCTATAAGATGAATATGTTCTGGGGACCCAATGTGAACTGTGGTGACTCAAGTATATACAACACCGTATTGTATATTTGAAATTTTCTAAGAGAGTAGACTTAAACGTTGTCACATACATACAAGAGATAAATATGTGAAATGATGCATATATTAATTATCACAATGTATACATATACCAAATCACCATGATTTACACGTTAAATACCTTGCTATTTTCTATGTCATTTATACCTCAATAATGCTGAAGTTTAAAGGTCAATAAAATAAGGTACATAAGATGACAATATATAATTTCTGGGATTCTTTTCAGCTCCTTCTCTCAAAGTAAATAAAAAAAATTGTTTTCCTAGATTGGAAATCTTTAGCAACTCATAATAGTTGTATCTGTTAATTCAAAGAGTAACTGTCCCTGACAAGATGGATTGTAATAATTTCACCTTGAGTATTGAAATCCAGCAGGTAGCTAAATATCTTAGAATCAAAAGACCCAAAGACATTCAGTGTCACTGCAGCAAACATCAAATGCCACCCCAGGAAAATATTTGATCATGAGTCATAAAGATCTGTTCTGAGCCATGAATTATATTTAGAGGGAGACGGTAAACACAATTTGCTTTCAAATTTTATATCTTCAGCACACTCATTTTCTCAGGTGTTAATATGAAGAGATGTAAATAGCCCAGGAACTACTTTTCGAAACATAAGCTATAAAATTAATGATCTCTGCCAAAGATTTCCACATTTCTCATCACGATAAACAAATTGGACATAAAACAGCCTGGCTGGATGTGTCTTTGTTGGTAGAGGAGTGTGTACGAGGAGGAGGGAGTACCGGGTAGTAGGTAGTGATATAACCTTTTTTTAAAGAAAGGGAGAGAAGAGAAGGAATATAAGCAAACAAGGCTTTAAATTATATTGGTCTATAAATGACAGGTACTCATTGGAATATCCGAGAGGCACTGGGCAAGACAATCAAACTCATGGCTTCATTGTAAGGCTGATTTATAAAGGTTTAGTTTGAAAAACACACCATTGGTAAGGTAATAGGAAGCCAGATATAAAGGATGTGAGGCCGTGGACCTATCAGCTCGGGACTGATTGCTCACCATGGTGGGGGACTCTACCAGGGTAGACTCATTCATAATTTATTTCTCTCTTTTGTCATCTACCAATTGTTCAGAATGATGGTAGCAGGGCTGCACAGACTTTACTCAAGGCAAAAATTAAGGACCAAAGTCCTTTACAAGAAGAGACAGTCAAGAAAACATATCAAAAACATATTAAAATATAAACTTAAGTTTCCATTTTCTGCCAAAAATAAAAGACCTATGTTAAATTTCAAAAGACTTAATTTCTTAACATTTATTACATTAGGAAAGAATTCACACAAAGATAGTGTATATTCACACAATGATAGTGTATGTATTTTATGATACATAAAGATATACATTGATAGATAAAATTTCTATTTTCCCACGAGATTCAATCCAATCTGTGTTTGTTTTTATACAAATGTCTATCATTTGTTGTTGGAAACCCATCTATAAAATAGATAAGGCCTATGGGAACTATGTGTGGCCTGAATCTGAGTAATTATATGGGCATGTGAATTTTTCTGTGGTAATAAATGTGATGGAAAATAATCCCTAAAAGTGAGTGAAAGAGTAAGTGAACAAATGAGTGAATGAATGGCAGAAAATTATCCCAGTAAAGGATCTGTGTGAATATTAATTTACTTCATGGGAAATCTAAAAGTTTCTCTGTATAACCAAAGGATAACAAATCAACCTCCAGTCAGTGCTTACCACATGCAAGACTTGGTTGCTAGCATCTTGCATGAATTAACTTCTCACAACTGTGGATGTAAGAGGTTAGATAATCTTCCCAAAGCCCCATGGTTGTCAAGAGGTAGAGCCAAGCTTTGAAGTAACTCAATTTGGTCTCTGGTCCTCTGCCCTGGAATGATGTGCACAGTGAATGCTCAAGGAGAGATGATTATATACAGAAGAGTTCAGAGCACAAGGCAGCCACCATGTAACTGATGCCTCCTCCCCACTGTTCACCCTCCGTAGCCTCCATGTTTAAAATTCTGAATAACTATCATGTGACCACTGGGGAATGAGCATGGCAAAAAGAGATGTATGGATAAATAGGAATTCTCTCTTTGACAGAGATTTAATCTTTCTTTTAAATTATTATTTTTTAAATATTTTTTATTTATTTTTGAGAGACAGAGAGAGACAGAGTGTGAACAGGGGAGGGGCAGAGAAAGAATGGGACACAGAATACGAAGCAGGCTCCAGGCTCTGAGCTGTCAGCACAGAGCCCAATGAGGAGCTCAATCCCACAAACCATGAGATCATGACCTGAGCCAAAGTCGGACACTCAACCGACTAAGCCACCCAGAGGCCTTGACAGAGATTTAATCTTGAAAAAGAGACTTAAGGTGGATTTCATCCGAGATAAACTTCTCTTGGATGGATAGGAGATTCCAAATATTTGAGTAAACTTAATTATGGAAAGAAAACAATAGCTGTCAAGCATCTACCTGGTCCTAGGTGGGAGCACTAACCTTGTGAAAGCCTAAATGATTGTTATTGCTATCCTTAATTAACAAAGAGATCATTTCCTTTTGAGAGGTTAAATAACTTGAATAAGTTTGTGAATATTGAAGAAACAGCCAGATTTGTATTAGAATATACCCACCTTCTAATTCTACCATATTTCATTAAGAAAAGTACTATTAGTACCTATGAGCTGTCTAGTGAGTAGAACCAACCTGTGTAGTGAAGAGCGTGCACTTGGTCAGACCGCCATGGTGACATGTAAGAGTGCACTTGGACAATTCTTCCCACTCTGTCTGACGTTACACAAATGAGGCCCCCTCTGCGTAGGCTGGGAGAGCTCCACGTGTTTGTGTTCGTGTGGGGAGAAGGGTTGGGGTGAGAGGGAGGATGATGAGAATACTGGCCTCTTCTGTTCCCCATCTGGGCCTCTCTCTTCCTTCTGTACTGGGAACCACATGGAAGATATGGACCCAGAGGAGTTCATCTTACTGCTGTGGTTCTTCTTGACACCTTTGCCTTGATCACATTCTTCAGCCTTCTGTGCACTGAAATCCAGGTCGGCTAGAGCCTGTGGACTGCACAAAAAGCTAGGGTTTGAGGTCTGGTGGGGCCTGAGATGGGGCTGAGACCAAGAGGGAGGGGGGAACCATAGTGTTTCTTTGTCTTCTTGGCTCAGGTGACATTGCTTCTGCAGCCCCATCTCCTTTCAACAAGCCCACTGAGTTACAGACTCTGCCTCATGACCCAGGAGCTTGGGCTCAAAACCCCCACCTCCTTCCACTGCCCCTGGTGGGCTCGATGCCTTCCAGCTCTTGTTATTACTGTGCCCTCCATAGCTTCTCAGATCTCCAATTCTCTTTCAGTCTCTGTTTCCCAGTGGGCTCCTGGCAATACATTTGGGACAGATATGATCTGCTGTGCACATTGGCTTCTGAAATGAGGATGCGTTGCTTCGTGGCTGCTGTGATGTTGCCTCTGTGCCTCTTCTCTGATGGCTACCTACGTACCGCATAAGCTCCCACACTTGAAAGCCTACCCTCTTCACACAGACAATTTCTGCTGAGGTTAACTGTCAAGAAACCTTCTCTTCAAATTGGAAGTCCTCTTCCAAACGACCCAATCAGGCTTCCGTCTGTGGAGTTCAAAGCCAGCCCTCTTTCATACACTCACCTTTGCCCAAAGTAGTTAGAAGGGCTGCTTGCTCCTTCTCAGTCCCCTTCAGACTCTTGTTCCATCCTCTCAACAACAGACTTCTTCAGGGTCAAGATGACATTACTTCACACTCCAAAGTTCAAGGGACAAAGGCGAAGCTCTACGAGGTTTGTTGTGAAAGCCTCACAGGTGCATGAAGGTGAAGAGAAATCACCCCTCCTGTTCCTCAGGAAGGGTTGTGGGGGGTGAGAAGCTACAAAATACCAACAATTCTTGGGAAAAACTAACATGGCAACGAAGCTAACACCTCATATCTGCCAGTCTTCTGGAAAAAAAATAAAAGACAAATGAAAAACTGGGAAGACCATCACGATAAAGCACCAATAAATAGCAACGCCTTTAATAAATAGCCATAGAAATGAGTATCAATCACTTCATCAACGGTCTAGCACATCACTTTGGGGTGTGGCATATTTGAGAATTCTTGTTCTTAGCCCTTTAGTTATCATCTAAAACAAGGGACTAAGACTTTCACTCTATTACCCATTCTTCATATTTTAAGTTAATTTCTCTTTAAGTTTATTTATTTATTTTGAGAGTGGAAGAGAGAGAAAAAGAGAGAGAGGCAGAGAGAGAGAGAGAGAGAGAGAGAGAGAGAGTGAAAATCCCAAGCAGGCTCTACACTTAGCATAGAGACAAATGTGGCACTCAATCTCACAACCCTGAGATCATGACCAGAGCTGAAATCAAGAGTCAGACACTTCACTGACCGAGCCATCCAGGCACTCCAGGTTAATTTCTTAAGTCATATAAGAATGTATTATAAAATTGGTTCATTCAAAAGGACACGCAGTAGAAAGTTATTTTTTCATGCACAGGATCCCACCTTCCCTCCCACCAAGATAAGTCTCCCTATTGGTTTCTTGTGTCCATCCAGGAATATTCTATACATTGAATATAAATATATTTTTGTGGGTTTTTAAATGAATGCAACATGTTATACAAATTGTTCTATCCCTTGTTTTATTTTTAGGTGGTATTGTGTACCTTAGAGATTCTCCTACATCAGTAGAGACGCCTCATTCTTTCCCACAGCAGTATTTAGTTACATGTATTTACCATGCCATCTTTTTCTTTTAATTTTTTTAAGTTTATTTATTTTGAGAGACAGAGAGAGCAGAAGGCGGCAGAGAGGCAGACAGAATACCAGGCAGGCTCTGTGCTACCAGCATATAGCCCTATGCAAGGCTCAAACTCACAAACAGTGAGATCATGACCTGAGTCGAAAGCAAGTTGGACACTTAACCTACTGAGGCACCCAGGAGCCCCTTACGATAACTTCTTTAAACAGTACTCTACTGATGAACATTTAGATTGTTTTCATTTTTGGTAGTGCACCCACATTCTCAACATGCCACCTTTGTTAATTTGCACGTATTTGCAGGAATCATTCACAGAAATCGAAGTATGTGCTGAAGATGATGTGCATTTTAAAGGTTGATAAAGGTTGCTAAATTGCCCCAAGAGTTACTGTTTTATACTTCACCCAGAAAAGTAGGAGAATTACCAAACCAAGTGTATTATGAACTTGTGTGAAATTTACTACTCTAAGTGATCCTGCCTCCCATTATAATTTTAATTCGAACATTTCCTATTTTGAGTAAAGTTCTGCATCTTTCCAGCCACTAAAGCCATTTGTATTTCATTCCCTGAGCTGTTTGTTTACATCCTTTGTCATTTTCCTAAGGGATTGATTAAATTGCACTAATAACTCTTAGGGCTGTTTACTTATTTAAAATGTTATCTGGGGGTGTGTGGGTGGCTAGATTGGTTAATAGTCTGACTCTTGATTTGGGCTCAGGTCATGATCTCATGTTTTGTGAGCTCCAGCCCTGCATCGGGCTCTGTGCTAGCTTGGGATTGGCTTTCTCTCTTTGCCCTGCCCCGTCTTGCGCTTTCTCTCTCTCAAAAATAAACAAACTTTAAAACAAACAAACAAACAAATATTATCTACTATCTGTACTATGTATTAGAAAGGTGTCCTTCAACTTTTAATTTGTCTTTTGACTTTGAGTTTCTTAAATATGTAGATTTGCTTTTAAACTTCAAATGTATAAAACTTCAATAATTTTGTAAATCTGTCATATTTTGAAAGGACTTCATTCTAACTCATAAAACTATTTTTACCTAAAATATTTTCTGATTTTATTTTTCACATTTAAATGTTTGTTCCATCTGGAATTAATTTTGCTATATAAATTTATTTTCTGGATGTCTACTCAGTGTCTCAAAATCATTTATTTAATTAAGTATTTTCAGGCCACTAACATTTCATTATCCTTTCATACACTAAATTTCTATATTTATATACTTATATTTCTGGACTTTCCATTTTGTTACTCTGATGTTTTATTTATTTCTACACTAGCATCCTACATTTAATTATTGCAGATGTATATTTGGTTTTGGAATTAGCTAGGGCTAATTTCTGTTCACAACCCTTTTATTCAGAATGTTTCTGACTATTAAGGTGCTGAGGTTTTTAAAAATTTGTATTAATTAAGAATAGTTTAGTTCTTTAAAAATCCACTTGTAAATTTAGGAATTCAACACATTTATGGATGAATTTAGGGAAAATTGGAGACTAGGATATTATTTTCTTATGTAAAGAAACAGGATGCCTTATTTTCCTTCCTTTTCTTTTTCTTTCCTTTGTTCCTCAGATTAGAATTTTAAGGTGTCATTCATATAAATCTAATATATTTCTTATTAAGTTTATTCTTATTTAAAAAATTCCTTGTATTATTTAAAAATATTGTAAAATACTTAAAAACAAAATAATGCATTGGAAAATACACTGAACAATGATATACTTCCGGGATGCACATAAGAAATTATCCCATATCACTTAAAGCTTCCTGTCAACTCTTTGGTAAATAGATTTTTGCATTTATAATATTTTTGACATGTATCTACATATGGCATATATCAGTACTTGGTTCGTTTTTATTGCTGAATAATATTCCATTGTGTGAATACATATTTTGTTTATCCATTTACTAGCTGAGAATTGCTATGTTTTCTAGTTTTTGATTACCATAAATACTGCTATGAAACACATCAACGTGCCTTTGTATGGATATCTATATTCCCCTTCTTCCTTGAATAATTCCTAGAATGTAATTGATGGGCCATTTGGAAAATTTATATTTGGGCTTTTGAAAAATTGTCAAGTGTTTTCCAGTGTGGCTATACCGTTCTACATTCCTACCAGCAATGAAATGAGGGTCCCAATTTCCTCACATTCTTATCAACACTTTGTACTTTACATCTGTCTAATTATAGTCATTATCATTGACATCTTGTGGTCACTTATTGCAGTTTTAATTAACACTTCTCTAATTAATATTGATTTGGAACATAATTCCATGTGCTCGTGAGCTGTCTATATACCAGCATTGTCTATTCAAATTTTCTGTTCATTGTTCAACTGGGCTGTTTTCTTAATATTGAATTATATGTTTTTATATATTCTTGATACAAGTCAAATAAGTAATTTGAAAAAAAAAAAAAAGGTTTACTCTGGTCCTAGGAGACTGGGGTTTGTCTTTTCATTTTCTTCACAGGGTCTTTTGAGTCATATATATATGTGTGTGTGTATATATATATATATTCATTATAATGGAGTCCCTTTGATTGATTTCTTTCCATTTATAAATCATGCTTTTAGTGTTTTATCTATGAAATCTTTGTTAAACCCAAGGTCAGAACATTATCTCTCTAGAAATTTTATATTTTTGCTGGTCTGTATTACATGTTGAATTAATTGGTGGCAGCAAAATCTAAGGGGATGTTTTTACGTGTATGCAATTATCCCAACACCATCTGCTACATGTCCCGCTTTTTTCCCATTGAATTGCTTCTGCACCTGTGTCATAAATTAACTACAAATGTGAGAGTTTAATTCCTGACTCTCAATTCTGTCCCACTGATCTGTCTAACCCTATTAGCCAAGATCACATTGTCTTGAATAAAATGTGTTTTTTTCATTACTTAAAATAATTTAGAGTAGCTCCAAATTTGTTCAATTTTTTCAAAACTGTTTGACTCCTTTTAGTGACTTATTATTGTTTCCTATATTTTAGGATCATTTTGTCAATTTTTGTGAAAACATACTTTTGACATGTAGTGCATTGAACTCGTAGACTATTTTGCACAGAATTGTGGATTTGGAAATTTTTAGTCTCCCAAGCTATGTATAATTTTCAGTTTATAAATTTTAAAGGCTCTTTTGTTAAATGTATTCCCCCAAATTTTATTCTTCTTGGAGTTTATGTGAATATAATGGTTTTCATAAATTTATTTTAGATCATTCATTGGTAGTGTATAAAAATTCAGTTTTTATATCAAATGTTATGTATTTTATAAATATATTTATATTAATATTATCAATATATATTATATATTATTTTTAAATATATTTTATATATTTATCCTATATCCTGCCACATTTTAATTATTTTAGTATTCTTTTTTTCTTTCCCATATGATGAATTTCCTTTTTTTCTTCCTCCCTTCCCTTCCTGTCCTTTCCCTCCCCTCTCCTGTCCTGTGGTCCCCTCCACTTCCCATCTCTTCCCTTCCCTTCCTTTCCTTCTGTTATTTTGGTGCCTAGAACTTCCAGAATAATGTTAATTAAAAGTAAGGAGAGCAGTCTTTTATTAGTGCATATGATGTTAACTATGGGATTTCTATAGTTATGCTTTAGCAGGTAGAAGTTTCTTTATATTCCTAGTTTAAGACTTTTATCATACATTTTTATGAACTGCTGTCAATTTTTTCTTCATCAATTGAGACACTGATATATGTTTATGCATGTGTTTTCTTTATTATATTAACTTTATGTTTTACATTCATTTATTTTCAGTTGTTAAGCCAATTTCACATTCCTAGGATAAATCATAATCTTTCTTGGTATAAAATCTTTGTGTGTGTGTGTGTGTGTGTGTGTGTGTTGCTAGATTCAGTTTTCTACTGTTCTGTTAAGGATTTTTATATGTTTTCATGAGGAATGTTAGTCTGTAGTTTTCATTTGCTGCGATTTCTTTGTCTGGCTTTGAGATACGGGTAATACTGGACTCACCAAATAAGTTGGGAAATGTTCTCCCATTCTCAGTTAACTAAACATGTTTGTGAGAATGATTGGCATATATTCTTTTTTTAAAAAATGCTTTAGTTTTTATTTTTTGAGAGAGAGAGAGAGAGAGAGAGAGAGAGAGAGAGAGAGAGAGAGAGAGAACAAGCAGGAGAGGGAGATACAGAATCTGAAGCAGGCTCCAGGCTCTGAGCTGTTACCATAGAGCCTGATTCGGGGCTCAAACCCAAGAACTGCGAGATCATGGCATGAGACGAAGTCGGAAGCTCAACCAACTGAGCCATCCAGGCGCTCCTGGCATTTATTCTTTAAATAACTGTCAGAATTTATCATTGAAGAAATCTGGGTCTAGGCTTTCTCTTTGGGGAAATGTTTTTCATATAATCATTCAATTTGTTTTCTTTTCTGTTCTTGTTATTTTTTTTCTATTTTTCCTATAGTCTTGGGTCAGTTTTTGCAATTATTTTTTCTAGGATTTATCAATTCATCTATATTGTCTGATTTGTTGGCTTATTTTCCCTGTATTCCATATTCTGAACTGCTGGTAATTACATTAACTTTTTCATTACTCATTTTTATAATTTTTTTCCCTTTCTTGTTCAGTCCATATCAGGGGTTAGCATACTATTTCTGTAAAGATATGTATAACAAATGTTTTAGGAATTACAGACTGTATAGTCTCTATTGCAACTAGTTACCCATGTTATTTTAGGATGAAAGCAGCCATAGACACAAAAATAGGAAATGCTGTTTCCAGTAAAACACTAGTGGTAGAAAAAAGTCTACAGACCAGAGGGGCCGGAGTTGGCTGACCCCTCACCCAGCTATAGGTATATAACTCTGTTGATATTTGCACAAACACAGCTTTTAGTTTTGCTGACTTTCTTTATTATTTTTTCACTTATTTCCACTCTAATTTTTACTTTCTTCTTTTTGCTTGATTTGATTTCAGTATTCTCCTGTTTCTCTGCTTTCTTCTGGTGGCAGCTTAGTTTAAATCCTTTCTTTTTCCTGTATAGGCATTTGAAATATAAATGTTCCTCTAAGCAGTGCTTGGCCTATAGTCTATGAACATTGCCATGTCTGATTCTGGTTTCTATTGAGTTCTAAATATTTTCTAACTTACCATGAAATTATTTATTAACACACAATGTTCCATTAGTTTCAAGTGTACAAAATAGTGATACCAAAACTCTATGCATTATGTTGTGCTTACCTTAAGTATAGCTGCCATTTGCCCCTATGCAATGCCATCACAATACCATTGACTATACTACCTAGGCTGTCTTTCATCTCCTTGGCTTCTTCACTCCTGGACCTCCTTCTCCTCTTCATCCCCTTTTTGTCCAACCCCTCCACCCACCCCCCTCTTTTATGTAATTGTCAGTGCATTTGGCAGCTCCTTCTTGAAAATTATCAACACCTTATGTGTAATTTCTAGTTTCATTGAAGTTTCAGCCTGACTTTGCTTTATTTTTCTAATTGTTTTCAGGATTTTTTTAAATGAGCAGAGTGTAGCAGAAATGCCTTTACATGCTCTCT
The DNA here is from genome assembly GCF_006229205.1 of Suricata suricatta. NCBI lineage: Eukaryota > Metazoa > Chordata > Mammalia > Carnivora > Herpestidae > Suricata > Suricata suricatta. The sequence goes on from NC_043702.1 coordinate 103,275,798, forward strand.
TAAATGTGGAATTGTAATTAATGTGTAAAATTTAATGCATTTTTTATGTTCTAGACATTGCTTCAAATACTCCCTCTCTACTAACACATTTAAGTGAAAGTCCCAGAGTTCCTAGTTCTATGTATCTTAATGTTTCTGCATTTTCATGGTGAGAGAGCACTAGAAGCTTCTGTCATAATTCCAAATGATTTTAAAATAGTGATTCCAAAAGTAATCTGATCAGCCAAATAAAAGGTTGTGAATGTAATCATGCTAGGTACATATGTTCTAAAGCCCATTGGACCAAAGAAATATTGAAATCAATCTCCAAATCCAGATGTGCAACAAACATGACTTGCAGACTGTTCAAATATCTCATACACTCATTAACTATTGTTTCCTTCTTTTAATTTTATGCAGATGCATCTATGGTAAACAAAATACAAATTTATACCATCTTCATGTTATTACATGTTTTCTCAATTCATAGTAATGGTTACTATACATCAAGTGTTTAAAATGAGTTAGCAGAGTTTAGATGGTTTTTTTATGCCTCAATTAAATCCTTTAAATGATCCTATGAAATAAGTCTTATTTTGAGAACTTTTAGAGATTAAGGTTTCTGTTTTAGAGATTAAGAGATCACAGTATAGCAAAGTTAAGTGACTTGTCAATGGATATATAACTAGTGAATGATGGAAAGAGGTCTGAACATAGGTCATTAATTTCCATAAAGGTATTTTTAACTATGAATTCTTACATTAAACTGACTTTCAGTATAATCCAAAAGTCATCGTTTCACACCTGAGCTCTGTAAAGTGTTGTTTGTTTGTTTAAAATATTGAAACAGATTCTCCATTACCTAAAAATACTGAGAAACTCTATGTGGGACTGAATTTAAACTTTTTCTGATAGTAAGTCATTCCTGGGAGTTTCTTTACTATATGTTCTAGTAAAACAGTGTTTACAAAATTAACCTGATGGTTTGTAGTGAAGAGAAGCTGGTCAGAAAGACTTAGTAGCGTTTCAACTAAAATGTAGCTGGTCTAAAGGAACAGAACTGGGAATGAACTTTTATGAATTTTTAACAAGATTTTTTAAAAAGTGTTTATTTATGAAACCACATCATGAATCAATAAGCATTTTGCATTTTCTTTCATTATCTACTCAAAGTCATGCCTACTGCACCTCTAAACATTTCATTAAATCCAATGATACAGCAAACACTCCCAAAATAAACTTAGATTGTATTG
>NC_043702.1:103277129-103300018 GCF_006229205.1 Suricata suricatta
TTTTTTTTTTCTCTTCTTTTTTTGGTGGTGGTGGTTATGTTTAAATGAAGTTGCTTTTACAACACCAAAGACTTAATCATCCATTTCCTATATGAAAGGTAGCTACTTTCTTTCATGGACCTCAAGTATATTGTAGTATAGAGGTGGAATTTAAGGAAAGGTACTAAGCAGGCTGTGTTTTAGCTTATGGGCTAGTAATAAATTGTATCATTTATCTTGAATGTATCATAGATAAGCTGCTATATAACAATTGTCACTTCAGATAGCTGTGAAATTAGGTGATTAACTAGTTGTTACTTAACCTTCTAATTTCTGTATAAGTCTAATTACATGAAATAGAAGTTGGGGTTTTGATTTTTTACTTTGCTTTTCTGTTTGGAGTGTCATTGTAACTACTGTAGTGTAAATGATGGAAAATAATTGCATATGTTAAAAAAATTGTGTTATATTCCAAAAAATAAATAAATACATAAATACAGTCACACATGGGGGGGAAAGTGAATTTGACACACAAAAAATGTTTATTTATTTATTTTTGAAAGAGAGAGAGAGAGAGAAGGTATGGGGCAGAGAGAGAGAGAGAGAGAGAGAGAGAGAGAGAATCCCAAGCTGGGTCTCATAGTGCAGAGCCCTATATGCTGCTGGATCCCATCAACTATGAAATCATGACCTGAGCCAAAATCAAGAGTTGGACACTTAACTGACTGAGCCACCCAGGAGCCCCAACAGGATTCTGGGCAGAAGAATCAATGAAATATCTTTTAGATTTTGTTCAGTGGACAATGAAGAAATGTGAGGATAACTTATGGTTCTGCTTTTTATCAGAAAAGCAGGACAGTTCATGGCAGGATCTGAGTGGATGTGAAACTTGTCTTGAATCTAGCTGTTAGTTATCAATGTCAGTTCTTTTGCCATCTTTGTCAGTTCTTCTGTCATCTTTGTTTGAACCTCCTCTTTTCTTTGGCTACTTGACTGCTCAGCACTGCTTTTTGGTTCTTCTAAGGGATCAACAGTTTCTTTATCTTTCTAGTGTATTTTTTCAATCATACCACATGTTCGGGTTTTTGAATCTATACTTATTTTGGACTGCTTACTGAGGAATAGCTTCCATGGGCTGGCTGATAGTGGCGTGGCCTTGCATCTCTGCTCTGTCCTACTTCCCATTCTGGTACCTGAGATAGAGAACTAGAAAAGAGTGAGTATACTTGATATTAAACATCCTGAGAAGGAATCAACATTGACATTTTATGCAAGCAGAAGGTTACTGGCTGATTTAAAGAATCCATAGTTATTTTAAAAATTCCTAGCCTCACCAAACTTTTCACTTTTTTTTCATAATGGGCTTGAGTTCTGTCTGTTGTTACATCATAGGATAGACTATGACTAGCAAAGAACAAGCAGTTTTATAAAGTACTGAGATTAGAAAGTACAAACAAATTACAGTTGAATCTTAGTTCAGTTGTGAAAGAGAAGATTGAGTGTGACAATCTACAATACTTCTTTCTGTTTAACATTATCTAATTCTGTTTCTACTGTCTTTCCCTTAAGAAGTTTAACACAGTTCAGTTTATTGTTATGGGTTTTTTATGGAGTGTGTAGATGACAGATATTGTTCCAGAAAAATACCATATCTAATCTTCATAACGACAGTGCAGGATACATAGTATTATTCCTGTTGTACAGATGAGAAAATTAGGGTTTAGAAAACAATGAAAAGATTTCTTAGTTAAATTGGTAGATTAAGGCACTTGGGTGGCTTAGTCGGTTAAGGGTCCAACTTCAACTCAGGTCATGAACTCACAGTCCATGGATTTGAGCCCCACATCAGGCTCTGTGCTGAAAGCTAACAGCCTGGAGCCTCCTTCAGATTCTGTGTGTCACTCTCTCTCTGCCCCTACCCCACTCATGCTCTCTCTCTCTCTCTCAAAAATAAACATTAAAAAATAAAATAAGTTAAATTAATTGATAGATAAAACATACTCTATCCCCAAATCTTATGAGAATTATATTAAAAGGGAGGGAAGAAGGAAGGAAGGAAGAAAGGAAGAAAAGAAAAGAAATTCAAAATATCCATAATCTAGTACTAGCTGGTACTCATAACAGGGATGAAGGTGGGGCTAGGAACAGTATAACTTCTTATAGCTAAAGCCATTATTTCCTCTCTCTCAGTCTTCTAAGTGGGACAACTACATCATAAGAGAAAGAGGAAATATATACCCTCTGGAGAAGATGAAAGAGAGAGTTTCTGGCTTTGGGGACACTAGCCATAGGTATAGGTAGTGATGCTAAAAAGAAAAATTTAAAAGGATACTTGCAAAGAGAAAATCAAATGAAACATTATAAAAACTCTCAATACAGGCTTCTAGACACACACACACACACAGCCTCATACAAAAAAATCGGGAAATAGAAAGAAATGTAAGATTTTTCAACAGCAGCTCTGAATGCTAGAAGATCGTGAAGCTATGGAGCATCTGGACAGCTCAGTTGGTTAAGTATGACTCTTGATTTCAGCTTGAGCCATGATCCCAGAGTTGTGGGATAGAGCCTCCTGTTGGGCTCTGTGCTGAATGTGGAACCTGCTTGAGATCTCTATCTTTCTCCCTCTGCCACTCTCCTTCACTGCTCTCTCTTTCTAAAATAAAAAAATAAATAAAAATAAAAGATAAAGAAACCATATTTGAAGCTTAGGACAAATGCCGCCCAACTTAAAATTCCTTTTTTATTTATTTTTTATGTTTTATAATTTATTTATTTTGAGTGAGAAAGAGAGAAGAGAGAGCGGGGGGGGGGGAGGGGAGAGAGAGAGAGAATCCTAAGCAGGCTCTGCACTGTCAGCACAGAGCCAAAGGCAGGGCTTTAACTCACAAACCATGAGATCATGATCTGAGCCAAAATCCAGAGTCAAACTCTTAACCAACAGAGTCACCCAGACCCCCACCTTTTTTTAAAGTTTATTTATATATTTTGAGAGAGAGTAGGTAGGGGCAGAGAAAGGGAGAGAGAATTAGTCTAGAATTCCTAACTAACCAGTGTACCAATTTATTCCGAAGGCACAGTAAGCATGTGAAAGTCCATAAAAGTTCATGTTCCACCTACCTTTTCTCAGAGATATAGGAAAAAATGTTCTCTATTTGCCAAAATAAGGGAGAAAAATACAGGTTGAGGTAGAAAGAGAATAGAATAGAGGACTGTAAGGCAAGAGAGAGAAAAGTGAAATCACCACATTTAGGTTGAAGGGATTTTTAACATACTACATATTGCTATTAAGCACCTGAAATCTGGCCAAGCCAAAATGAGATGTTTCCTGAGAAAGGGGTTAGCAAACTTTTTCTGTAAAGGTCAAATAGTAAATATTTTAGGCTTTGCAGTCCAAGCAATCCTGCCATAGTAAAAAGAAGCAGCCATTGATGATAAATAGCAAAGGGTGGAAGCTTTGTTCCAATAAGACTTTGTTTACAAAATCAGGCAGAAACAAAATTTGGTCAACAGGCTGTTGACCCCTTCTCTTAGTATAAAATACACTAGGACTTCAAAATGTGATACACATTTAAATGGAATAGATCATGTCTCAAATTTATAAACTGACTATATTCTGAAATGATCATTTTGGATATTTTATGTTACATAGGCTACACTATGAAAATTAAATCTGCCTCTTTTATGTTTATGTTTGTGGCTACTAGAACGTGAACCTGATGTGTGTAGCTCTGTTCCATTTTGGGTGGACAGGGCCATCTGGAAGGATGGCTCTGTGTTATGCGTAAGGCTTCCAGCGTAGACCCAAGTCTACTGGAGGTTTCAGGAGTCATCCATTCTAAAAGATAAAAGCAGTATGGCATCAAATGTGATTAAACAAACTGACTGAAGTATTACATGAGACATATGTTTTAAGGTTGAACTGATTATAAGTTTACAAAAAAACTAAGCAAATGTAAACTAGAAAGCAACAACAATAAACCTCACATCCAGGAAACTGAGAAACTATAAGGACAGTAAACATGCCGTAACATGCGCCTCAGCTACAAATATGTGCTTTGACACATGCCATATTATCAAAACTGCAAATACTGATTTTTTTACTTAGTTATGATCCAACTCTTTTGGCAACATGGAGGACGTGGAAGAGGGGCAAGTGTGTGTGTGTCATGGAGGCAGAGCACCAGGTGACAGGAGACTAAATCCTCATATTCGATGGGGGGATACCACCAGAAAACATTTTTAAATGAAAATTAAGAACAAGACATTTTGGCAAGGTGTTTAGAAATAAAAACCAAGAAGAGCTAAAATCATGTTAATTTTTTGCAGGAGAAATGGGAATTGGCATGAGCAAAGTAGAGGGTCTTCCGGTTTTAACAGCACTTTTCATAGAATTGATCCCTTCCATCTATCTGCATGCATCACTGTAAAGATAAACTAGATGATATCAAAGATGCTGAAGAATAGGATTTTCAATATGGGGGAAAAGAAAAGAGGGAAGGATGGAGGGAGGGGAGCAGGCCATAGAATGTGCCCCATGTCGAGTGACTAGTGAGGGGGTCTGCAGTGTAATCTGAAGCTGACCTGTCTGACTTCATTACAAGATGCTGCCTGAATACAGAAATGATTAAATGATCAATGGCAGACAGATTAAATGCCAGCTTGTTACACAGTCATTGGCAGGACTTTCATAGCCTCATTTGAGTCATATCTTTGCATCCATTAATTCCAAGAAAAGTACTGAACAAAGAGCCCCTGCTCCAGCCCTGGACCACTCCAATCTTGACTTGGGCTGAGTCCCCAGAGACTGCTACTGAATGGCAAAGCCAAAGTCTCTTCCTGGCTAAGCACATTTCCCTGACTCCCGTCACTTCAGGGAAGAATTGGGGCAGAGTAGATCTTTTGGATCTAGTTCTTGCAGTTCTTGCATGTTTGTTTCTTTGCTTTGTTTTTGTTTTGTTTTGTTTCATAAAGTCTTTAGGGGCAGCTACAGGGACTGACTTTGGAGAGGCCTGTGAATCTTGGTTCTCTCTCTCTCTCTCTCTCTCATATTCTCTATCAGAACGATGATGCTAACACAATGCCATTATCAGTAAGTTTTAGTAGTGGGGGATGGGCTATTTGATGGCCAAAAACACCTGGAGATCCATCCTGATGGCTCCATCGTGGAGGCTAGTGGCAGAAGGCAGAGGTGGGCAAGGATGACAAAGCTCTTAAGGTTCTGGCAGGACTGCTGTTTGAATCTACACTGCTCTCTACTGGATTCTCACCTGAGGATCCCTAGAGTCCCTCCAACCATTATCTATCACATGATTATGCTAGGCCTGGGCACTAATTAAGATGAGGAGACATCAGAGGAACCTGACACTGGGTTCCTATGGTGTCCCCTGAGGCTGAGGAGGCTGCGTTTCCTATGGAAGAAGTGGATGAGGAGTTCTACCTGCAGACCTTGTGCCCTCATGTTTCCAGGGTTTTCTCAGTAGTAGTGAGTGGATCTGGCCCAGCTTTTTCCCTCTGCTGATGCCTAGTGGCTATTCTTCTCCCCTGTCTTTCTGTCTAAGCAAGATACAAGGGCTTCAAGCCTTATCCCTTCTCTCATTTGACATTGGGTCTGGATGTGTACTGTGGGGGTTTTGTTTGGTTTTGATGTTGTTATCTATCTTGTTGTGAGATTAAAGTATGGAAAATAAAGAATTATTAGTATCCTATTTGTTAGGCAAATTCAATTTCCAGAACATTCTTCTCATTACACCTTCCTCATATTGCGACTCCTAGTCATGGAGCTGTATTCTCTAACCTTTGGCAATTCTAAAAGGCTTTCTGTCTCCTGAACACATCATGGCCTGTCAGACACTGGAGTTTTTTTGCTTGCTGTTTTAATTTCCTGGATATGCGATCACCCTAGTCTGCCTGATGAGCTAGCATATTTCAAAGTACCGTTCATGGGTCTCCTTCCTTCTTGAAGCTTTTCCGGATTCCTCCCCCTTCCCCCACTGTACTCATCATCCATAGTGACTGTCCCTGTCATGTGCCATAGACAGCAGGAAGTATTTCTCATTCCTGTTTTTGTCCCCAGTCTCTAGTACAAGCCCTGCAGAGATAGCATTCCAAAGTTTTTCTCCAATGTAATACTGAAGACAGCCAGGTAGGAATGGCAAATGAGTTCACAACTAGTTAACAGCTTCTATGGTCTGCTTTTAACTTGTAGGAAGTGAGGGCAGAGATGAAATTCATCAACACCTATACTAGGAAATGTTAAAGACATATAGCCTGATTTTAAGGACAATAGAACCCTTGTTGAATAATCAAGTACCTATTTTTAACTTTAAATAATAGTAGAAGAATTGTGACCCTACATGCAAAAACATCACTCTATTATTTCCCATTATCAGGTAATTGCTTCAGGTTTGCACCCTAGACATGAAGTAGGACTTTAAATGAATGGTATGCACAGTGTCCACAATTCACCCCAAGACAAATCCCAGTATTTATTTAAATATTACCTTCCCCTACTTAAATCAAAAGTGAGAATTTGGGACAGGCAGCATACAATTCAGCAAGGTAGAGACAGGCAGAGTTGAGGCTTTGCATTCTTCATGTCAGTTCTTATTTTGATATCTAAACCAAAATAAAAGTGAAGTTGAAATGATGAGAGCATTTTGTTCTAGAGCCAGCAAATAGGTTATTCCTGTTATTTTGTGTTTCTGAAACAAATTGAAGAGACATGGCCCACACACCTTTGATGTCTTAGCCTCTGTGTTTAACAGTCTTGGCTGAGACAATTTGGTGCCTTTTGCAAAAATACAGCAAAGTCTGATGAGTAACAAATGGCCAGAGCACGAAGTTCACTGTAAACCTGCCACCTGTTTCTTCATACAAGAGCACTGGCTATAAATAACACAGTGCTATTGATTCTTGTGGATATGCTTCTGTTCATGATGTTGACATTTAGAGAACATGGTTTATTTCTTTTCCCTTTTTTAAGTATATATTTTTTAATTCTCAAAAAAATGACAGGCTTTATAGGACTTCAACTTTCTTTTTGGCATCAACAGGTGCAAAACCCAATTATGTCACTTTTTATTTAATTATTTAAAAAGCTGTAGCAGAGCTTGAAGACTCTGATGTAGAAAGCAGTTCATTTATGAATATCTACACAAACACAGAGACCAGTCAGTTTTCTAATCAACATCTAAAATATTTAGAGTTTATGTTTTAAATTTTCAATTATTCTGTTTTCTTCCTTTTCTTCATTCTCCTCTGGACATAGATATTTCTTTATTTCAGAATTTGTTCACCTCCTCTTCATGTCCCCCCAGGAGAGCTTCATTTTTCTTATTCTAGCAAAATGGTGGTGGTACTCCTTCTGTGACTGTCTATAATCACCCATCATTCCATCACACTCCTCTAATTCTTGCCCCGACCACTGTTGAGTGAATGACCTATATATTTTATTCACACAAATCTATTGGTCTCCTGCTAGATCTGATCTTTAACTCAACAAAACATTGGAATTGATATAACCCTTCTTGAAAGCTTTTTTTCTTTTTTCCCTTTGGCCCTTGACCTGGAGTCTGGTTACCCTCCTGACATTTTCTTCCCGCTTCCCCCTGCCTTCTTCATCTTCTCTACATGGAGGCCTTTACCTATGACATTTTTTGATCTTCCTTAATTTTTCCACCTGCATTCTCTTCATGGAGAATCAAATCATTTCATCAAGTACTATTTATATATAATTGTACCAAAATTGTTTTCCATCTTTCACCTATAGCTTGGTGATTTCCAAATCACCATCAGCTTATTGTCAGTTTCTTCTCTCTCCCATTCAGAGTGTCCTTGCCTGGAAATGGAAGGGAAGAAATCACAACCAAATCTGGTTCTGAGAGTGAAAGGAATGAGAGAATAAAATAGTATTCACTCTACCACCTAAGTCATTGAAACAATTAACATTTCTCTTCCTTCTTCCTCAAGCTCAGCCATCATTCTGCTGGTCTCGGTTTACTTAACTCCTTTCTTCCTACTAACATCTTTTTGTGATCTTTCCATTGCCACCACTAATTCTCGCCATTATTGCAGCTCAGTACCCAAACTGGCCTGTCTTGATTGCAATATAGTTGCATGTCACCAGAATAACTTCCATAAAACACAAGTTTCCTTAATCAAAAGCCTCCATTAGTCCGGTGGTTCTCAGCCAGGGACATGTGGCCCCTCACTCCTCTCCCTGGGACCTTTGACGATGTCTAGAAGCATTTTTAGTTATTACAGCTGAGGGCAGAGGTGCTACTGACATCTAGTGGGTGGAAGCCAAGGATGCTTCCAGGCATTCTACAATGCACAGGGCAGCCCTGAAACAAACTATCAAAGTTGAGAAACCTTCCTTTAATCTAATATACAGGCCCTTTGAATTTGGTTTGATGGTTCCTTTGCAATTGCATCATCCATTATTCCCTAATAGCAGTACTAAGCTGTCTCAATCTGTCCATCATCCTTGAAACATGCCTGAAACGTTTTGGTCTTCTGCTAGACAGGCACTTCCTTTTCTTTGCCTTTGGACTTAAAAAAATCCTTGTAATCTTCTTCTTCATGAAACTTTAATATAGCCCATGTTAGGCAGTGATGCACTTTTCCTTCTGCTGTCAGGAATGTAAGCCCTTGCTGGAGGACCGGGTCCTTTGTAGCAAGTCATGTCTCAAAGCTCTGTCATGTTCCCGAAAAGTAACCTGCATATCTACACGGAAATCATCTCAGACATTTTAAAATACTAGGTAGATTTATCTAGACCTCCAAATAGAATCAGAGTGGACTCTACAGAATTCTTAGGGTGGGAGGTGGTTCCTAAGTCTACCAGAACTTTCTTTGAAATTCTGAAGCACACTCTATAAAGCCTAATGGTCCGTTCTCAGCTCCCTTGTTTTTCTAATGAAGGTCTTCAAGGTGGAGGCTGTCATGCCCTCATACGACAAAGACACTGCTTGGAGACATTCACTTTACAACTCAGGTGTGATACTTACAGACTTTTAACATTCCCACCTAACACTTATGGTATGTGCACTTTAGAATCTTGGATGCCAGACATTGGGATAGAGCACCAGATGGAACACTCAGACCTAAAGACTAGCAACCATGATTCTGAAAGAATTGGGAAAGAATTTAATAATCATACTTTATTCAGTGTTCTAGCAATTTCTCTCTTTCTTTTTCTCCTCCTCCCCTTCTCACTCTCCCCCTCCCCCTGCCATTCCCCTCCTCCTGCCCCTCCTCTCTCTTCCTCCTCCCCACTTCTTCTTCTGTTACTCTTCCTCCTTTCTTTTTCTTCTTCTTCTTCTTCTTCTTCTTCTTCTTCTTCTTCTTCTTTTCTTCCTTCTTTTTTCCTCCTTTAGTTCTCAATGGAAAAAATAGGTTGAAAAAATTCCACAGACCAACCAGTTTTAGAAATGCTAAATATTATATTTCACATTTGATAATTCATAAAACCCACTGAGTATAACGGACTTTGTGATATCCTGGGTTAAAAACAAAACATGACAAAGCAAATGCAACAAAGCTTAAACTATTTGAAACTTTCCATATCTAGATAGTAGTGAATTCATATGATTATTTCCCTTTACAGGATGTAGCCTGATCAAGAGGGAAGAATAACTCTTTGGCATTGAGGAGGAGAGACCAGGAGACAAAAGAGGAAATGGAGAAGCCCCTGGGAAATCAGAAATGGGACAGTAACATAGAAGAAATGAAATGTAGACATGAAGGCCTATTTGTGGTTAGATAATCTTATGGTTAAAAGAAAAATGCAGGGGCTTAAGAATACTGACAAAAGACGGTGAAGGGATGAACCTATAATGAATGGAATTTTTACAATAAATTAAGAAGGAGATTAATTGAGACAATGTTGGAACAGTGGCATATAGCAATGGCTGTACATTAGAAACACAGAAGGAGATTTTTAAGACATGCAGATACTCAAAACTCTTACCAGATGAACTGAATCAGAATCCCTGAAGATTGGGCTGAGGCAAATGCATTAAAAAGGAAAGTTTTTACTGATAACTATAATATGTGTTAGAGTCAAGAATTATTGCCATGTAAAGTTCATGAAATTTGAGATGTTAATGAGGCTTAGTAAAGAGTGGAGGTGATGGAATAAAGTACCTAGGATGAGATGAGGTAGTAGGGGAAAGAGGGATGTTTGAATCTGATCCTTAATTAGTGGAGCAGTTCAGGTCACTGAAATGGAAAAGTTACGTAAATGAGAGATTGGTACATGAAATGGTGAACATAATGCTTTCATGAACAGAGTGACTTTGCAAAATAGTCAGTGAAAGACGAGTCATACCCTGTCGAATGAAGTACATATAAAAACATTCAATATTTGTCAAGGACCCTGGGACATAGAAGAACAACTAGTAACCATTTTAATATGGTTTCCTAGAAGTGGAAATAGAACAAGAGTTACAGAGAGGTTTGTAAAAAGAAGGAGGAGATGTTTATTTACCAGAGAAATTGGTTTTGAAGGCATAGGACAAAAGGCTCTTGCCATCATCCTTGGTTACTTATTTGGTAAGGGGCATCTAAATTGGGAAGCATCAATCACACTAGGACCAACTTAAGGATGCTTGGGATACTATCCATGATCTACCAGCATTCTTTGTCACTCCATGTAATGTTAAGCAAGTCATTTAACCTCTATGCCTCAGTGATCTCATCCATAAGATGGAAATAATTTTAATAACCCCCAACTAGAATTGCAGGAGGTTATGGATTAAAACCTTAATGATGTCTACAGTATAGTAAACCAAAGAGTCCATATTATGTGCTAATATTAGATATACATTATATTGTGTTATTAGGCATCTAATTTTGAGCATCAAGTATGTTTTGTCCTAAGACTGTTTCTATACTACCTGCATCATCCACAATGTCCTTACATAGTAGATTCCATGAGTATATTCCATAATAGAACAAGCAAGTGCTAAGATAATGCTGGGAAAGAATCCTAGGATGACCTAACTCCAAATCCATGCGTTCTAGTACTACAGGTTGCTCTGTCTCCAGTTCTTGTGTGTGTGTGTGTGTGTGTGTGTGAAGAAACAGTCTATATGCCTCTATAATATTATAAAATTGCTACCCAGTGTTCTACATTCAAAGAATGAATTTCATGCCCAGCTACACTTTTACCAAATAGTTCATATACTATAATTATAATGAGCAAAAGTATTCATCAGTTCAGAATTAACTTCATACAATGTTAGTGGAAATACCTGTAAAACAAAATTCAATTAAGCCTAAGTAATATAACCAAATTTAAAAAAAATAAATAACTAGTGAGGAAAATAATTTAGTCAACTATGGATAGTGTGTGTTCCTGGAAAGGGAACTCTGAAGGGCTTCAGTGTTAATATTCCAAGCCTTCTACCATAATTTAAGCAAACAGAGTAATTCTAACAAGCTTTGAACATGGCACATACTATAAAAATGTAAGAACACTTTGAGCTTTTAGATTACCTTAGGGTAATTAGCAATTTGCTCATACATGCTTTGCAAATGGACACAAAAAGGGCAAACATACTAGGTAGACATCTTTTTTTTTCTCTTTGACTCTCTCTCTCTCTCTCTCTCTCTCTCTCTCTCACACACACACACACACACACACACACACACACACACACACATACTCAGAGTATTCTAGATTTTGAAAATACCCTACATCTACATGGTTAGCATGTTATTTTCTTCCTGGTGCACCTGAGTTCTCTTAGTTAGAAATCTGTTCTTAAGCCCTACTCTTCTGAATAATCCAAACCTGAGTCCTGCAGCAATGTGAGGTGACAAGATGTGTCCTGTGAATTTGTTGTTCCTTCCCATCATGGAAGCCCACCAGGAAAGGGGGAAAATATTATTTTCCAAAGAGGACATGATGTGAGAAATTTGGTCAAACACTGCTATACCTCACACTGACTCTCAAGAGTTCCTGCTTCTCCAACCATTCTTCCCCACAGTTTCACTTGTTGACTGAACACCACATTTTGTAATTTAATCAGTAGGATTCAAAAGTGTGTGAGTCCTTCAATAACAAGGGTGGCAGCTCATGAAAATAGAACCATGGCTAACCCAGCTAAGCTTGGGATCACAGAAGCAGACAGCCTGTTACGTCCACTAAAACTTTCCAGACCACCACCCATCCAATCTCCTTCTGTGACAATGTCCACTTTCAGGTCCTGTTCATTGATGTTCTCACCACCATCAGTGAGTTTGTTTTTAATAAATGAATTTATGTTTTTACTTTTTAAAAAAAAATTAAGGTTATGTATTTATTTTGAGAGAGAGACAGAAACAAAGCATGTGAGCAAGGGATGGGCAGAGAGAGAGAGAGTGAGAGAGAATCCCAAGCAGTCTACACACCGTCAGTGCCCAGCACAATGTGGGACTCAAATTCATAAACCATGAGCTCATGACCTGAGCTGAAACCAAAAGCCATCTAGGCACCCCAGTTAATGAATTTATGTTCTTAATTGGTCCAAATTTGTTTGGAAAAAGGGAGCATTCTGTTTGTTGGGTACAAAATTAAATATTTGTGCTTTTCATTATAATTGAAAAGTTCACCTGCATTTATTTTATTGTAGTTTTAATGTTCATGATCAAACTTCACACTGTGATTACATATTTTTAAATGTCTATTTTCATTTTTTATCAACTTATACTTTATGTTTGATGGATTGAGAAAATGTTTCTATATAGATGTAGAAATGAACATGACTACTACATATTTCTGGTTAATTGAATAACTTATAAATAAGAAATCCCTCTGGTCTTATTAATATCTTCAACTTGAGTTCTATTTTGTGTCATATTAATATTGATACATCTGTTTTTTGTTTGTATTCTTATTGATGTTTCATATTTCCTACATTTCTACTTTTTATTTTGCTGCAAACTTTTGAGTTATCTTTTTATAGAGAATGTGATTGTGATGTTTTCTGATTTCTTGTATGCATACTTTTCTTATTTACTTTTATTTTTTTATGTTTTTAATGTTTTTACTTATTTTTGAGACAGAGAGACAGCATGAGCAGGGGAGGGTCAGAGAGAGAGGGAGACACAGAATCTGAAGACAGGCTTCAGGCTCTGAGCTAGCTGTCAGCACAGAGACTGACACGGAGCTTGAACCCACGAACTGAGATCATGACCTGAGCCAAAGTTGGATGCTTAACTGACTGAGCCATCCAGGTGCCCTGATTGTTTATTTTATTATTTTTTTTATTTTCATGCTATTATATCTGGGTATGAGATTCTAATTCAGGCAGTAAGCTCCACATATACTTTGATGTTATTGTTCAGTTGTATTTTCATAATAGACAACAGGTCTTTCTATCATTTCAGAAGCTTGTTTTCTTTATCCTCAATTTTTCAGAATTTCAGCCCAATGTATCTAGACATTGATGTTTATTATCTTAACACTGTTTTGTACTATCAAGTGATCACTTGATAAAAAAAGTATATTTTTTAATTTAAATATTTTTAGGTTAGTATTTTTTATTCTATCTTTATCTTTTGAATTTTCTTTCCTAGATAACATCATTTCCCTTTTCTGCCATGTTTTAGGACAATCTAAAATTAATCACCATTTAACTCTTTCTTTTATTCATCTGCTGTGTGTGTGTGTGTGTGTGTGTGTGTGTGTGCATCCTCGTATATTTGCATCTATGATTATGTTTCAAGTGTCAAACTGATCTATTTGCATAGCTGTCTTGTATGACACAATATTCTATTTAAATTCTGAAGATGGGCATTATCCTTATTTTTAAATTTCCTTATTTAAACTGCTGATTCATTTTCTCACTTGCTAGTCCTTTTACTATTTTTCCTTTAGCCTTGGTTTTAACTCCCTCAAGTATTGGCTGTTTTGGCTATATTTGTTGCCTTTTGCATCCTAGAATTCCTATTTAACCACTACTGTAGGGAGAGGCTTTGATTATACATGACTGCCGTTAGGGACGGTAGGGAGCAGGGTAGGAGAGCTCTACTAAAAGTTGGGGGGAGGGCCAGAGGCTCCTCAGCTCACGGCATGATCACTACATCCCTCATGAGTCCTGGTCTCCAAGGAGACATGTCTCTGGGGAGAGTAAGTGCACCCTCTAAGTGCCCCACATCACCACTTTGACCCTTGCTCCTGGGGGCTTTTCTGCTCTCACATCCACTGACTGTGACCTTGCCCTCCACAAGAATAAACACATGCCTTCTAATAGTCTTATTTTTCTGTTTCACGTTCAAAGGCTTTTATCATTCAGAAGTACCTCAACATTTTGGTTTGCTAATGGCATCCTTCATCCTCTTCCAGAATATTATGTATCATGTTTTCTGGTGTTGAAAGGATTTTTTTTTTTTTTTGCAGAAAAACAATTATAGACTTAGGCATTCAATTTACATTCTTTGTTCAATAATAAATGTTTCTTTAGGTCTTTCATGTGCTTACTAAAGGCATTTTATTATCTATCTATTTATTTATTTATTTATTCTTCTAGCAATGGCTTCGAATATAACAATCTGTGTTAATTCCACAAATCACATCACTTTTGAAGCTTTTACTCCCACGCTTACAAAGTGGGGATAATTCCCCACACTTCAGAGTCTGGGAAGGAATGTTACAACAAGAATGCCACGTGAAAATACCTAGTCACCTGGCAAGATTTCAGCCCTCAATGGCTGTCAGTTTCCCACTGTGACTTCTCCGTTTTGCACACGTACCTGCACTGTCCGCTATAGATGGGTCTCTAATTCCGGGAGGCAGGCATCACTGCCGTACATTGTCCGCCCCATGGCGCTCAATGGAGGACCCTTTCTTAAAAAACGGCTAGTTGAGTAAACGCATTATGTAGAAGGAAAGCATTCTAGAAAGAGGCTGAATTCCTAGCATTCCAGAGATGACACACCAGATGGGAACAGCTGCTACTCTCTGCTTCTTGACAGGTTCTGCCTGCAAGCACCTACCTTTGCCCTCACCATTTTGCCCCTTTATTCATTATCTTTTTTTGCACTAAGTAACTTTTTAAAAAAGATATGATCCGACTTGGAATTCCTATACTCTTTCACTTCTGGGAAGTGATAAAAGTACACAAGGGCATTTAGGTGTTTGGGAAAACAAATACAAGAGCACATGTGAAGATGGCCAGTTGATTTTTATCACTCGCCCTTTCGAAAGGTGGCTCTGTGAGCTGACCTTCTGATAGAAAGCTTGCTGGTTGGATCTCAGAAAACAGTTTTAACGGGACTATTTTTAGAACTCTGCATAGTGGTAAAACTTTAGTTTTTAAGTGCCAGACAACTTGTTTCAAAATGCTTTAGACAGTTATGAATCTGTTAGTATATGTAATAGGAAGCCTAGAGGGAACATAGCTTTAAGAGTCACTGAAAATCTAGGTTTTTGGACCTCTCTTCTCTGTAATCTGCATTATTGGCTATATTGTAAAGGGTGTTCTTCCTTTGTGCATAACTTATATTAAGCACATTGTTGCATATTACTCTGTTGATATCCTGATGAATGTTGAGCTTGTGTTCACTTAATCTTTCTTCATTGCAAGAAAAACATTTCCTCATGTCTGACAGCAACCTTGACTTGTGTGTTATCTGCTAGCATACAGTTGCATGCTTAGCCCTGAACTATTTGCTGTTAATAAAGTTATTGTGAGACTAATCAAGCTCCCTTCTGAGCTGTTTCCCCATTGGCTTTGCTGCTACTTCATGTGGCTTAACCACAATATCCACTGTGCTCATGATAATGTCTCATTATTATCTCCTTACCTGTAATTGAGTGCCTTTATTTCTGTTCTTTCTGAGACCCACAACAAAAATTTTGAATGATAGCTAATCAAATTTTAGAGTGCTAGGTGCGTTTTTAGATACTTGCTAATTCTGAAATTCTTAAAAATCCATGAGTTGGCAGGTGAATTTTGATTCAAAATTTAAATGTTGTGTAATTGCAGATAACTCTTTTGAATTATGTATTACCATTTCAAATGTGATATCAATACATGTCCCCTTGTTAGCATCTAAAAATAGTCTTTGTAGGCAATAAACTCATTACAATCAAACTCCACTCTCCTATAGAATGCAAAATCTGAGTATTATCAATAGCATGATGTTGCTCAATGTCTGAGTAATTTTGAGAGCAGGAAACTTGAATTCTATAGTCATCTTGTAAGCACTGAAGTATACTGGGGTTATCTGAGGTGGAGAAATGTTAAGATCTCTTGGGATTTGATGCTTACATAATGGTAAATCCAACATATCCCTTAATATCTTGAGATTCTCAAAAGTATTCTAAAGTACACAACACAACAAGAGATTCTTGGATGGTATAATCCTCAGATTTTCTTTATCTTTCATTAGTTCTTTCTGGAAGTAAAACTTTTGAATGCTTGATGTCTTAGTTGTCAATAAGAAAGTTGTTTGTTGTTGTGATTATTTTTTCAAGTATGCAACTCCCTTTCTCCCACAAACTGCCTAGAAGGGAAATGATCTGAAGAATCATACACTTCCTGAAGGAGTAGATATAACTGACTATATATTCCTCTTTCTCATATCACTTCTTTTTTTAAAGTTTTTGAGTATAGGGTGCCTGCGTGGTTCAGTCAGTGAAGCATCTGACTTTGACTCAGCTCATGATCTCTTTGGATTCTCTGTTCCCTTCTCTCTCTGCCTCTACCACACTCACACTTTGTCTCTCTCTCAAAAATAAATAAACATTAAAAAATAAATAAAATGTTTGAGTATATTGCAATATACATAGGAATTCCTGCCTTATATCCAATACTATTCTAGGCACTGAACATAATGAATGAATAAGACTTTGTATCTGCTCTAAATAACTTATAAACTAGAGAAGGAGAGAAACATTAACCTATACTGTATTAGAGAAATGGGAGCAACGACTTATGACAACAGTGAAAAGGTTGAGTCTAGGGTATAAACTAAGAGTGGAATTTCTGGGTCATAAGATGCACAGACATTTCACCTCACTGATCTCTGAAATCCTTGGATCAGTTCATAGTCCAAAAGCAAATGGAAAAATCAGTTGTGAATGTATTAAGATACTTAGTAATTGTAGAAAATAAGGGATTCCAAATAAGCTTTCCACTCAAGAGATTATAAAATACTAACTATAAAAAACACAACAAAAATATTTATACAGATAAAGAAAGCAATAGAAGAGAACAGAAAGAAAAACAAGAAGTCAAAGTAGAATTCCCTCATATCACTCTGTGTTAGTGATCCTGGGCTCACTTCTACTCTAAAAATGCTCCAAACACACCCTGATGCGGGATCTATATGACTAAGATCATGAACTCTGGAGCCAATTGTTTGGACTGAGAAGTGAGTTTTAATTATTCATCTCTAACATCGAGGTAGTTATAGTGTGAAACTTCTGTAATAAAGTGAGGATGAAAATAGTTAACACAGAGTGAATATCTTCAGTATTGCTGGCATACCTTGAACACTCAACACATGTCTGCTAAGACAGTACTAGCACTATGGTAGTACAGTTAACAGTATCGATTCTGGATTCAGATCGCCTGGTCTCTAACACTACCCTTACGGCAAGTAAGTCAATGTCTCTGGACCTCAATTTCCTTATCTGTAATATCAGGGTACATAATAGTAGTTGCCGCATAGGGTTGTTAGAACAAAATCAGATGGTGCCTATAAAATATTAAGAAGAATGCAACAGCATATAGTAAGCATTCAATATATTTTAGTGTATACTGTTAGTATTGGTATAGCTTGTGATTTGGGCTCTTTCTTGCTTTCTGAATAGCTGATTCCTTCCTACCTTCTGGATCTGACCTCAGATGTCATTTTCTGGTGCTCAGAATAAATGTATTATTGCTAGCACTGCAGCAAGCAGGGTTTTGGGTGAATGTTAAAAAGTAATTGTTCTTAAAAGAAAAAAATTTGATTTTTAAGTGTATTTTAGAATTATTTTAGTTTGAACAATATATGAGTGAATGGTCCAGAGGATGGTCCAGAGGCTTTGTGGTATTTAGTTTGAAGCTAGCATTGCTGATGCTAATTAGCTAACTGGCTAATACTTATTACCTCCTGCATCGCCTACAGTGCCTCACAAAGTCACTCTATTTTAACATCTCATTCCCTTCTTACCATTTTATGTTATGTAAAATTATCATTTTGATTATTTTACCTTCTTATTGCCTATCTTTCCCTTCAAATACGAGTTTAATGAAGGAAGCATTTAACTTATTTTGTTCATCACTGGGTCTACTTGCCTCTAAAGTTCCTTGAACAGAGGCAATTAGATGCTTCTGTTTAGATTATCAAGTAACTGCTAAGAGGTCATCAAAGGGTTTCCATAGACCCCACACCCAGTTGCCCCTAGCACTGATATCTCATATGATACATTTGTTAAAATTAATAAACAAAATTGTACTCTGTAATTAACTAAAGTCCACACCATATTCACATATCCTCAGTTTTTATGTAATGATGTCTTTTTGTGTCCCAGGATCCCACCCAGGATAAACATCATTACATTTAGCAGTCAAGTTTCTCTAGTCACCTCCGTCTGTGAAAGTTTGTCAGACTTTCCATGTTTTTGGTGATCTGGATTTTGAGGAGTTCTGCTTAAATATTTTATAGAATGTTTCTCAATTGGGATTTCATGTGTTTGATGTTTTTCTCATCCTTAGACTGGGAGTTATGGGTTTGGGAGAGGAAGGCCACAGAGGTAAGATGTCATTTTCATTGTATCATATCAAAGGCATCTAACATCAGCATGTTCGTCTTGATCACACTGCTGAGATACTGTTCATCAGATTTCTTCAATGTGCACTTTACCTTTTTCCTCCCCTTCTGTACTGTATCCTTTGGAAGGAAGCCATTGTGCATTGCTGACATGTAAGGAGTAGGGAGGTGTGCTCTATCTTCTTCAGGGCAGCATCTTTAAGAAAATTGAAATTCTTCAAATATTTATGTGTTTAATCATTTATTTATTACAGTATTATCAGTACAGATATACGTAACATACTTGACACATACATATTATGCTTTAGACTATAATCCACATCTATGTTATTTATTTTGATGCTCAGACTATTCTAGCTTGGCCATTGGAGCAGTGTCGCTTGGTTCCTGTGTCCTGAACATAATGCCATGGGTTTTTTTCAGCATACTTTCTGGGATTACATGATGTTCCAATCTCATCTTGAGTAGTTCCTGCCTCAGTCCCCAAATCAACCATTTCTCAAAAGAGGTCCATTTCCTTTAATTGGAGAATGGCCATGCAAACCAGGATCTGGGCAGTGACTGCATTTGGTCCTGCTGGGATGTCGTCACTTCTAGACCTTCTCACTGATGGAGCAAGGAAATACATCTGTGTACACTTACCATATCCACATCCATGAATATTTTTATCCTGAACCATCTATGTCTTTATTCACTAACCACACATTCATAGTAATGTATCCACATCAAATTCATCATTGCATGAGTCATTCTCACCTCCCCCTTTGGTTATCTACAGTTTTCCTTGTCTATGAGAAGCCTGTCTCCCACTATTGGCCATCAATTCATCTAATCATTCAAGTGCAGCATAATTGTACAGACATGTCAGAAATGTTAGATTATACTGCCATGGGAAACAACTTTACTGGCTAGATTATAGTACTTACATGTCGGGAGCCGCCACGTTTCCTGGCTGTCTCAGGCAAGGATTATCACTCTCCGGGGAGTGAACCAGTAAATAAGATTTGCATCTGGAGGCTGGAGATTGCCATTTCCTGGTCAAAATAATTTTGGCATCAGTCATGCTGGGCCAGACGTAGAGTGGCCAAGGTGCACAAAAGATCAAAACCGCATTTTGGATTATTCAGTGCTAGCTCCCCCTCCCCAGCATTGCTGAGGCAAGTCTGGGCGCTTCTTCTGATTGCATTTGACTCTGTTTACCTGGTAACCGATCCGGGTCAGTTCTCCGCCCCAAAGTTCTATATAAGAGGAATTATTTTCTTAATAGAGGAGAGAGAAGAAGAAGAATAAAGAAGCTAGAGGCTTGATCAGAAACCCTGTGCTTCTTCACTCTGTGCGTCTTCCCTCTCCTGCCCTGTTTTCTCTCCCTCCCTCAGGAAAAGAACCCGCGAGGATTTCCCGCCCTGCTGGCCGGGGCGGGACATGACACTTACAGAATGTTTCTTTTAGTGTTATAGACTCTGCTCATTTCCAGGGAAACTTAGGTCAGCACCTTTTCTCCCCACTCCCTTCAGTTAGCAGGTTGCCTGCATTTGCAAGACTGCTAGATTGTCA
The DNA here is from genome assembly GCF_006229205.1 of Suricata suricatta. Classification (NCBI taxonomy): domain Eukaryota; kingdom Metazoa; phylum Chordata; class Mammalia; order Carnivora; family Herpestidae; genus Suricata; species Suricata suricatta. Next base: position 103,297,416 of record NC_043702.1, read on the forward strand.
TGTCATCTTCTACATCCCATCCTGGTATCTCCCACCCCCTTTGGAAATTTTCTCACTTTAAAGTACACACTTTATGCTATAAAGTTTCCCTCATCCACTGAAGCACTAACAACGGCTGACCTTTGATTTTTCCTGAATCTCATATCATTGGAATCATGCAGTATATAAAATTTGCAGACTAGTTTATTTCATTTAGCAGTATGCACTGAAAACTCATCCACCTGTTTTCATGAGTTGATAGCTTATCTCTTTTTGTGCTTAATAATACTCTATGATGTAGATGTGCTGCACTTAGTTTATACATTCTTCAATGTAAGGATATTTTGGTGGCTTCCTGTCTTTTTTTTTAAGGCATATTTATTTATTTTGAGGAGGAGTGCAAAGAGAGAAGGAGAGAATCCCAAGCAAGTTAGGCTCATAGCTGAACAGGAAGCTCAGTCTCATAAGCATAAAATCATGACTTGAGCTGAAATCAAAGGTCAAATGCCTAACTGACTGAGCCACCTAGGCGCCCCTATATGGTGGCTTCTAGTGTTGAGGAATTAATAAAAAAGCTGCTGTAAAACCTTCACATGCAGCTCTTCGTGTAAACATAATTTTTCAAGCCAGTTGGGTAAATACAGAGAAACACTATGGCCACGTCATATGGTGAGACAGTGATTAGGTTTGTAATTAAGTGTCTTCCAAAGTGGCTGAGCCATTTTGAACATCTGCTCATAAGGAGAGAGAGGTCCTGTTGCTCCACATTCTCGTCAAAGTTTTGTAGTGTCAGATTTCAAATTGTAGCCTTTCTCCCTGGTGTGTGTTAGCAAATCACCGCTGTTCTAATTTACATTTCCTTAATAAAATTCATGTTAAACTTCTTTTCATATATTTATTTGCCATCCATATATATTTTTAGTGAAGTGTCTATTCAGATCACTTGCTTTTTTTTTTAAGTTTTTCAATGTTTTATTCACTTTTGAGAGACAGAGAGAGACAGAGCATGAGGGGGGGAGGAGCAGAGAGAGAAGGAGAAACAGAATCCGAGGCAGGTTCCAGGCTCTGAGCTGGCAGCACAGAGCCTGATGTGGTGTTTAAACCCACAAGCAGGGAGATCTTGACCTGAGCTGAAGTTGAACCGCTTAACCAACTGAGCCACTCAGGCACCCCTGACTTGCTCTTTTTTAAACTGTGTTGTTTCTTTTCCAATGCTTAATATTAAGTAATATTTTATAAATGCATTTTGGATAAAAGTTCTTCATCAGACATATGTTTTGAAAATGTTTTCTCGAATGTGGGGAAGATGGCGGAGAGGAAGGGAGCTCGGTAAACTCCGTCCACCCCATCTATCGAAATGAGAAGGATGTTACTCTCATCTGCGAGAGCGGAAGGAGAAAATACGGACATCAGAAAGAATAGAACCTCAAGGATACCTGAGTGAGTGAGGGCGAACGGGAGATATCTGAAAATGGGCCAGCCCAGGACGGGCAGGGGAGGCAAGATCCCCAGCCCAACGTGGGGGAAAAGCAAGGAGACCAAGAGACAAAAGGAAGAGACAGGGGAGCGCACTTCCCGGCTTTTCTCCCAGCGAAAAGCGGCCGGAGAGCGGTGGCGCCGGGGGCAAGCAATTAGAACTTCGTTTTGGGAACGGGACCACGGACCATATTTCCATGGTGCACCTCGTCCCCTGCACAGACTGCGCGAATCCCGGGTGCCCACAGGAAACAATAGGCCCACACCTACACGACCTCTGACAAGGAGTCGGGGGCGGGTGGAGGCCTGGGCGTGTGCTTAAACTGCAGGAGCTCCCAGTTCATTTCCAACAGCCCACAGCACCTTGAGCAACAGCTATCAGAAATCAAAAGAGACTCAGCTTTTTTTTTTCTTCTTTTTTTTTCCTTTCCCCCATTGCAATCACAATCCTGGCTGGGGGTGGGGACTCCGCAGTTGAGTCTGTGAAGGTGCACACTTCACTTCCTGCTGCTCATTTCGTCTCAGGCAGGGGCAGAGCCTCTGATAACAGCCTCCAAGACCTACCACATCAAACCACGCCTACCCACCAGGAGGAGCTGTTGCTTTTTTTTTAATAATATAAAAAAAATTTTTTTTCTTTCTTCATTTGTTTTGTACTTATTTCTTTGTCATTATTACCTTTTTTCCTTTTTCTTTACTCAATTCTTTTCAATTTTACTCCTTATTTTCTTTTCTCCTTTCTCCCTTACTTTTTCACTTTCTTGCAACCCAGATATATTCTCCTGTATCTCATCCTTACCTCTCCCCTAAACTGGGCATACACTTTTAAATGGTCTACTGTCCTTTGTTATCTCCGACCCCCTTTAATATATATATATTTTTTTCTTTTCTTCTTTCTCTTTTCTTTTTATTTTCTCTTCTTCTCTTCTTTTTGTCTCTTCCCTCCCACTTTCTTTCTTTCCTTTCCCCCCTGTAATGTGTTTCTTTATTTGATTTGTCTGTGTATATGTGTGCTTCTGTTCCCTCAGTGTTTGTCAGTCTGTTTTCCTTCTTAGGACTACACCAAGAAACAAGCCAAAGTGTGCAAGAAGGCGAGTCCCAAATATTGCAGAGTAGGGAAATAAAATACTCACAGGCGCAACAGGAGA
>NC_043702.1:103300118-103301458 GCF_006229205.1 Suricata suricatta
TGGTCTATCTTGGAGAATGTGCCATGTGCACTCGAAAAGAAGGTGAATTTCCTATCTTTAGGATGTAGAGTTCTAAATATATCTATCAGTTCCATCTGTTCCAAAGTGTCGTTCAGGTCCATTGTTTCCTTAGTGATTTTCTATCTGGTTGATCTATCCATTGCTGTCAGTGGAGTATTAAAGTCCCCTGCAATTAGCACATTTTTGTCAATAAGATTGTTTCTTTCTGTGATTAGTTGCTTTATGTATTTGGGTGCTCTCGAGTTAGGTGCATAGATATTTATAATTGTTAACTCTTCCTGATGGAGAGATCCTGTAATTATTATATAATGTCCTTCTTCATCTCTTGTTAGTGCCTTTACTTTAAAGTCCAGTTTGTCTGAAATTAGTATGGCTACTCCAGCTTTCTTTTGGCTTCCAGTTGCCTGATAGATATTTCTCCTTCCCTTTACTTTCAACCTGAAGGTGTCTTCCTGTTGAAAATGCATCTCCTGTAGACAGCAAATAGATGGGTTTTGGTATTTTTTATCCATTCTGCTACCCTGTGTCATTTGATTGGAGCATTCAGTGCATTTACATTCCATGTTATTATCAAAAAATGTGGGTTTAGAGTCATTGTGTTCACCTAGGATTCATGCTTATAGTGGTATCTCTGGCACCTTGTATTCTTTGTGATCTTTCCCTCATAGAGTCCCTCTTAGGATTTCCTGTAGGGCTGGTTTGGTGGTCATGAATTCTCTCGATTTTTGTTTATTTGGGAAAACCTTTATCTCTCCTTCTATTTTGAAAGACAGCCTTGCTGGGTAGAGGATTCTTGGCTGTAAATTTTTTCTGCTCATCACATTGAAGATTTCCTGCCATTCCTTCCTGGCCTGCCAAGCTTCATTAGATAGGTCTGTAACCACTCTGATAGGTTTCCCTTTGTATGTGAGGGCCCTTTTCTCCCTAGCTGCTTTCAGAATTCTCTCTTTATCTTTATATTTTGCCAGTTTCACTATGGTATGTCGTGCTGAAGGCCAATTCAATTTACGTCTTAAAGGGGTTCTTTGTGCCTCTTGAATTTGAATGTTTATTTCTTTTCCCAGATTTGGGGAATTCTCAGTTATAATTTGGTCAAGTATCCCTTCAGGCCCTTTCTCTCTGTCTTCCTCTTCAGGAATTCCTATGAGCTGGATGTTGTTCCATTTGATTGTATCACTCAGATCCCGAATTCTCCTTTCCTGCTCCTGGATTAATTTCTCTCTCTTTTTTTCAGCTTCCACTTTTGCTATAACTATATCTTCTAATTCACCTATTCTTCTCTCTGCCTCGTCAATCCTTGAGGTGGCTGCCTCCAGTTT
>NC_043702.1:103301558-103337652 GCF_006229205.1 Suricata suricatta
TCAAAAAAACTATCGATAGAACTCCCTTATGACCCAGCAATAGCATTGCTGGGGATTTACCCAAGAGAGACAGAAATGCTGATGCATAGGAGCACATGTACCCCAATGTTCATAGCAGCAATGTCAGCAATAGCCAAACCATGGAAGGAGCCCAAATGTCCATCACCTGACGAATGGATCAAGAAGATGTGGTATATATTCACGATGGAGTACTACAGGGCAATGAGAGGGAATGACCTATGGCCTTTTGTAGGAAAGTGGATGGACCTTGAGGGTGGCATGCTGAGTGAAGTAAGCCAGGCAGAGAAGGACAGAAACCATATGTTTGCACTCATAGGTCTATCAGAAAAACAGGAGAGACCTAATGGAGAGCCAGGGGGAGCGGAGGAGGGAGAGAGAGTTGGGGAGAGAGAGGGATGCAAAACTTGAGAGCCTATTGAATGCTGAGAATGAACTGAGAGTTGAAGGGGAAGGGGGAGGGGGGGAAAGGGGTGGTGGTGATGGTGGAGGACACTTAAGGGGAAGAGCACTGGGTGTTATATGGAAAACAATTTGACAATAAAATATTATGGGGAAAAAAAAGAAGAAAATGTTTTCTCCCAGTCTGTAGCTTGTCTTTGACTTTCTTAACAGAGACCTTCACAGACCAGGATCCAGTGATTTATCACTTACATATAACACCCAGTGCTCATCCCAACAAGTACCCTTCATAATGCCCACCATCCATCTAGCCCATACCCCCAATTACATCCCCTCCAGCAACCTTCAGTTCATTCTCTGTAATTACAAAATCCTTATGGTATGACACCCTCTCTGTTTTTATCTTATTTTTCCTTCCTTTCCCCTATGTTCATCTCTTTTGTTTCTTAAATTCCACATATGAATGAAATAATATGGTACTTGTCTATCTCTGACTGACATATTCACTTAGCATTATACCCTCTAGTCCCATCGACATTGTTGGCAAATGGCAAGAGCTCATTCTTTTTGACAGCAAAGTACTATTCCACTCTTTCTATGTACCACATCTTCTTTATCCATTCATCAGTCACTGGGCATAGGGACTCTTTCCATAAATTGGCTATTGTTGATAGAGCAGCAGAAGTTTTTAATTTTAATAAAGCCCAACATCAATTTTACTTTCATGATCATGTGTTTGATGTTGTGTTTTAAAACTACCACCAACTCTAAGGTCAAAAGAATTTCCTCCTACATTTAGTTTTATAAATTTCATAGTTTTGCATAGTTTTTCACGATGAGATTTGTGACATATTTTTAGGTAATTTTTTTGTGAAAGATGTAAGGTTTGTAGTTATATTCGTGGTTTTTTTGCTTGTTTGTTTTATTTTTTCTTTACTTCTTTGTCTTTTTTTTGCATATGGATGTCCAGATATTACAGCATTGGTTGAAAAGATTGTTCCTTCTCCATTGAACTGTCTTTGTTTCATCATCAAAGATCAGTTGATTATACTGGTGTGCATCCATTTCTGGTCTCTCCACTCTGTTCCATTGACTTATGTGTCTCTTAATTGCTATAACATTATTAGGTTTGGGGATTTTTCTAGTGGTCCATATTCTAATTTTTTCTTTTCAGGGCTGTGTGCATTCGAATTAAACTCTTGAATGCATTCTTCATTTCCATTACAGTGTTTTTACTTTGTAAAATTTGGTTTGATTCTTTCTTGATTGTAAAATTGTATCTATCTTATTACATGTATGTTATTACATGCATGTTTTTCTTCACTACAGCTCTTAACATATTAATCATAGTTATTTTATAGTTCCTGCCTGATAATTCCCACATCTGTGCCATACCCAAGTCTTGCTTTGCTTTTTGCTTTATGCCATTTCTGAGTCTGGTTTTACTCTTTGATTTTTCACTTCACACTCCCATTTTTCTTCCTCTGGTATGTTTTATTTGTTTGTTTGTTTGCTTGTTTGTTTAATACTGGCCATCTTCTTTGAGGATAATACCAACTAACGTAAATAGTGTGTTAGACCTTATGTTATTTGGGTAGGAATTGGGCTGTATTTAATGTTTCCTTTAGGTTCTGAAGATTTCAAATTCATCATGTCCTTGTATTGACATGATCCAAATCCTGATTTGAATTTTCCTAAAAACTATTTTTTTATTTTTTAAATGTTTATTTCTTTATTTTGAGAGAAGAAGAGGGAGTGCATGCAAGCAGTAGTGGGGCAGAGAGTTTTCCAAAGAGGCTCCACACTGTCAGCTCAGAGTCTGATGTGAGGCTTGAAATCACACACCTGGAGATTATGACTTGGGCCAAAATCAAGAGTCAGATGCATACCTGACTGAAAACCCAGGCGTCCCCTAAGAACTACTTCTTGAATAGCATCTGTGCTTTACAGCAATTTCCAGTGTAATCTTACTCCTACTTCACCGGAGCTCTGTCAGACAGGTGATCAGGTATGGCAAAGGGAAATCTTTGATCTTGTGATTAAATCTTGGTCTTTTACTGGGCCTGTGCTTCTGGGCTATGGCTTTCACAAAGACTTCTTTAATGATATAGGCAGCAGTGGGATAAACGCCCTTCTTCTCTCTGGGGTAAGGTTCTGGTAAGGTATTTTCTCCTGGAGAGTAGGTATTTGTTATGGAAAACACTTTAGGTATATTACAAAATGGTTACCCTTTTCCTCCCTTAGCCTGAGACATGAGGAAATCTTTCCAGAGTCTTTACCTGACAACCTGGTGGGTTTCAGGAAGGTAAATTCCAAGAAAGTGAGAGAGATCTTTAAGACTGTTACCCCACGAGCTTCTCATTTGCAAATTAGTTCACACTCAACCTCTAAAAATTAGTCAAAATTACTATTTCAGTGTTCCTACTACTTGAGAGTTCTAGCAGTTTCTGCTCCAGGTAAATAGATCTTGTGTAGGAGTCTCTGGGTTCACTGGTCTCCAGTAGTCAGGGAGACAGTTTGTCTTGTGACCACAGTTTTCTGATGAGTCAAAAGAAAGTCTTTTGCTTTAAGTTTTTCACCACACTTGTGTTGTAATGATGGAGGAGATGACTTACATGGTCACTACACATCAGGGCTAAAACTGAAAGTCTTCAGTAATGATGTTTTTTAAAGCTCACTAAGAATGTACCTTAAAAATACCAATGTAAACATGCATGTTGAGAAGTATGACCAAGAATAAATAGAAAGAAGACACAATACAATGAAATAAGTATGAAAGAGTTTCATATCTAAAGATATGTGGTATATTAAACTCCTACTTACCACTTCTTAGCAAAATTTGAAATTCTACATAAATGGATGATTTGTAAAAATAAATATATTTGTACAGTACAAAAGTAATTTTAGAAAAGACAGACACATTATTACTCCAATGAGTATAAAAGATACTAAGCTGTCATTCTATCCATATAAATGAGATACTTTTGATGGTTTTACAAGTGAAGCCTATCAAATTTCAATGATTAGGTAATTTTCATACAATATAAACTCTCCCAGGTATGATGGAACTCTTCCCACTCATTTTAACCTTTATTTCCAAATGAGACACTTTACCATACATATCCATGAATGCATACATAATACATATGCACATACAATCTACTCATCTCTCATAGAATAGGCTCACTTATAAACATTAATTCCAAAATCCTGCTAAATTCTTATCAATCAATATTGGATTGGAAATGCTAATGTAATTACATCTAAAAATCAGATGTGACATTAGAAAAGAAGGTGAAATTGTCATCTCAGTATATTATCAACTACAAAAAAGTTAATCAGTTGACCATACTATTAGTACATACAATAATGAGATATTTTTATATAGAGAATAGTCATCAGAGAAAACATGTTTTTTTTCCTGTATGTTAGTAGAAATTAGTAGCAAATGTAAGTGGAAAGCAAATCTATTTTAAATCAAAATCAAAGTCTAGAAAATACCCACTAATGACCAGCAATAATAAAAATCTAAATGAAATGGAAATAAACACACAAATACTATCAATTAGGGATCACAAAGCTGCCAGCCCATCAGTTCAAAAAGTTACTTGAACAGTAGAATGTTAAAAAAAAAAAGACAATGGATTATAGGACTAATACAAATACACATAACACATGTAGTACAATTTCTACAATCTATCACTTCCTCTTTTTTTTACTGCTGGTCAGCTTTGGTGTTTGACATTATATCCCTTGCCATTAAAGGCATTGGTATTTGCCATTCCTGCTATCAGTATTTTCTAGAAGACCTAAGTATTGAAAAATTGTGTAATATAATATTTGATAAAAGGACTTTGTATTTTACAAATAATAATTTCCCTTCACATGAATCTATAACTTTCATATAATCATAAACTTGTAATTCCTAAATATAATAACCCCAATCAACAACTGAATATGGTTGTTCATGCAGCTTTAAATTTTTAAAAAATGTTTATTTAGAGAGAGACAGAGTGTGATCAGGGGAGAGGCAGAGAGAGAGGGAGACACAGTAGGTGAGGCAGGCTCCAGGCTGAGCAGTCAGCACAGAGCCTGATGTGGGGCATGAACCCACAACCCGTGGGATCATGAACTAAGCATAGATTGTGTGCTCAACTGGCTGAGCCACCCAGGTGCCCCTTCATGCAACTTTAAAAGTTGCTCCTAAATATCATACAGAAGGGAAAAACATGCAAGTGTAGTTATGACAATTTTGAAGAAGGTTTATGATAGAATTTGCATTACTAGAGGAAGGCACATTAGAAGTTAATCAAAATGAAAGCAATGCGGCATTAGCATAGCCAATACATTGACATTCATATAATAAATAAAGTATCTCAAATATGTTGGGGACAAAATGTCCTTTTCATTAAATTTGGGATCATTGTTTATATACAATTGGTAAAACTTACAATTACTCTATTAATAAAAAAAAAGTAGTTATGGGAGAGATTTAAATGTAAAAAAAACACCCTAACTCTTAGACTGAACAAATTGAAAAAAAAATACTTAGAGAAAATGTAGAAGAATATATTTGTAAGCTTGAGAATAGGATTGCGTTTTTAATATAACATAAAATGAAGAGCCACGATTGACTAAAATTACTATATTGAAATTTGAACATTGCAAAAGATAATGGGTAGATTGTGAAAACTTACTACAAACATATATAAGTTGACAAAGAATTAATATCCAGAATACATGAAAGATTTCTTAAAAAAACAATCCATTGAAAAAATACCAAGAAGACAAGGCTCCTGGGTGTCTCAGTCGATTAAGTGTCGGACTCGTGACTCTTCATTTTGACAGAAGTCATGGTCTAAGGGTTAGTGAGATCAAGCCCCATGTTGGCTCTGTGCTGACAGTGCAGAGACTGCTTGGAATTCTCTTTCTCTCTGCCCCACTCATGCTCTCTCTCAAAATAAATAAGCAAACTTATAAAAATACCAAGAAGCTTTAATTTATAACAATAAGGTAAAATATTCACATACATATAATATAATATAATACAATATGGTGTAATATAAATAATATAATGTAATGTAATGTAATATCAATTGAAATAACACAGGAAAACATGCATTGACATGCATTGCCAGCATTACTGACAACATTCTAATTTGGCTAACAAAAAATGTTATCATCCGCGTTTGAATAAAGTTTTGTGATTTCAGTTTTCTTCCTCATAGTTTTAAGATATTTTGAAATAGTCTAAAATTTAAGTGACAACTTTTATAATAATCAAATATGTATTATAAGAAAAAAGGAAGAAAGGGAAAATCACTGGCACATGAAAAGCTTGCATATGAATTCGGATTTTGTTGCTTCCTAGCTGTGCACTTTGGGGAAAGTTAATTAGATGCTGACTTTCTTCATCTCTAGAGTAGAGATGGTAGTAGTTTCCTAACTGTCTACTTCCTGTTCATATTAGTACAAAACAATGCTAGTCATTGTTATATATAGTATGTAAATAAACATATACTAGTCATTGAAATAGAACATGTGTTTTCGTTCTTCTTAAACTAGATATCAAATCTTGACCAAAGTAACATGCTTAGGTCTGGGTTACATAACTTTCTTCAGCATTAACTTCCCCTTAACCTTTATTTTTTCCAGTGAGAGTGAATTCCCTGAGCGTCCACTAGCTACTCAAAGGTCAGGGATCTATTAACCTTTTTAAGTCCCTTTCAGCTCTTTTCCACCTGATAGAAGAGAAAACAAATATGAAAAATCTCTGACAGCTTTTCTGCTTCCAAAATGATCTCTCCCCAGGACAGGCGTTCTGGCTGCAGTGTTTGTCTGGGAGTTTGTTGAAAGTTTTCACTAATGTTAAGTCATTATTTTTTTTCCCATTGAGAAAAGAAACACAACTTTCATACTGATCATACTTACACATATATATCACATCATATATCCTACATAATACATATATGTATTAAAGTATAAAGAAGAAATTAAATTTTCCATTATTTCCCTTATAGAGATGACATTTCTTTTATCTGTTTAAGTTTTTTTTTTAATGTTTTATTTGTGTTTGAGAGACAGAGAGAGATGGCATGAGCAGGGGAGGGTCAGAGAGAGAGGGAGACACAGAATCTGAAGCAGACTCCAGGCTCTGAGCTAGCTGTCAGCACAGAGCCCAATGTGGAGCTCGAACTCAGGAACTGTGAGATCATGACCTGAGCCGAAGTTGGATGCTTAACTGACTGAGCCACCCGGGCAGCCCTAGAGATGACATTTCTGATCAGTGTGTATGGATTCTCACAGAAATTAATTTTCTCTGCACGTCTTAATAGAAATGCATCCATAAAATTAATATACACACATATTTATATGTATTTTTTTTTCTCTTTGGTTTGTCCTCTCACTGAGGAATGTTACATATGTGTTGGTATTTGATGTGTGTATCACGTACTCAGTATATTTTATAATTTTAATTTTTTAAATGTTTATTCTTGAAAGAGAGACCGAGTGCAAGCACAGAAGGGGCAGAGAGAGAGGTAGACACAGAATCTGAAGCAGGCTCCAGGGTCCAAGCTGTCAGCACAGAGCCCGACGCGGGGCTCCAAGTCATGACCTGAGCTGAAGTCAGACGTTTAACTGACTGAGCCACTCTGGCACCCTAGTACGTTCTAGTCTTTAATTAACAAAGCTGTGGATCTAGCAATACACAATCAATACACTTATTGCAACTCTGTGCAAAGTAGTCTATGAAATTGGTGAGGAAATGGTTTATATTTAGTGAGAGCTTAGTGCATCTGTATAATGAAATCCTTTCCTGCACTAACTCACACAGCTCACACAACATCTCTAGGAAGGATATATTTTTTATTCTATTTGTTATATAGATTAAGAATCAGTGGTCCTGAGGTAAAACACTTTGCCCAAGGTCATATAGCTAGTAAGGAGCTGAGTTAGAATCTAAAGACAAACATTCTGACATTGAAGCTATACTCCTAACCACAATGTTATGCTTTCACTCCTAATAGATAATAATTCAAAAAAAATTGTGGGGGTGCCTGGGTGGCTCAGTTGGTTGAGCGTCTGGCTTTGGCTCAGGTCATGATGTCTCGATTTGTGGGTTCAAATCCCCACATCTGGCTCTGTGCTGACAGCTAGCTCAGAGCCTGGAGCTTGTCTTCAGATTCTGTGTCTCCCTCTCTCTTTGCCCCTCCCCTGCTGACACTGTCTCTCTCTCAAAAATAAAGAAAACATTTAAAAAATAAAAAAATTGTGGAGAATTAGTAAATTAATCTACAGTTTCATTTTTATTAATTATTCATTAAGAAAAGTTTCATTATGTCGAGAAAATATTTTTTATAAAGATACATATGTAGGTGCACCTGGATGCCTCAGTTGGTTGAGTGTCCAACTCTTGATTTCAGCTCAGATCATGATTCCAGGGTCGTGAGATTGAGCCCCACTTCCAGCTCTGGGCTGAGCCTGGAATCTGACTAAGATCCTCTCTCTATCTCTCTCTTTCCCTTCCTCTGCCACTTTCCTCCCTGCTCATGTGTCCTCTCTTCTTTCTCTAAAAAAAAATAAATAAAATAACAAAAACATGATATATACCTAAAATCATATCATCACTTTTTCCCCCTCCCTTTTCATTAACTTGGTTGGTGACAGCCAATCACTTGAAATTTTTTCCTTAAGTGAGCTAGATTGATGATTTTTCTAAAACCCATTTTCCAAAATATTTGTCTATACTTTGCTAAGTACAGAGAGTATGAATGTTGATTTGATAAGGTACTCAGTTTTATTTTCTTAAATTTTATTTATTTATTTTTAAGAGAGAGAGTGTGTGCATGAGTGGAGAAGAGGCAGAGAGAGAGGGAGAGAAAGAGAATCCCAAGCAGACTTAACACTGTCAGTGCAGAGACAGATGTGGGGTTTGAACTCGCAAACCATGAAATCATGAATGGAGCTGAAATCAAGAGTCGGCTTAACTGATTGAGCCATCCAGGTGGCCCAATAAGGTACTTAACTTTAATAGTGTTATTGCCAGATAATTACCCAGGCTAATAAATATAAAAATACATATGTAAAATTCTGAATGCTTACATTTCAGTTCTTGAAGTATGTCCTATCATTAGCCTCATAGTTTCTTCCAACTTTAGTAAAATTAAATCTAAAAGTTGTATTCATGTGGATTTTTTCCCCTAACTTAATATTCCAAAGATACATTTTACTAAATAAAAACTGCTAAATTTTGAATTTGTGAAAATTAGCACCTTGTTTCTTTATTCTTAAATATTTCACTGCATGCATTCTAAGAATAAGACCACTTCCTTAAATAACCACAGTAAGTAATTGAGATGAGAAACTACTATATTGATACCCTGTAGTTATCTAATCAGACTTCAAATCATCTGCTTTAAATATGCTCAAAGATTAAGGGAAACTATGGACAAAGAACTAAGTGAAGTTAGGCAAAGAATATAGGAAGAAAAAAAGCATATCAATAAAGAAATGAACATTATAAAAAATAAACATTCTGGGGCTGAAAAGCCCAATAAATTAAATTTAAAAAATTTACTAGGGCGGTTAAACAGCAGATTTAAGCAGATGGAAGACAGAATGAATGAACTGATGAAAAGACAACTGAAATTATTGAGTTTAAGAACCAAAGAAAAAAGAATGAAGTAAAGTGAGTACAGCATAAAGGCCCCGTGAAAAACTGTCAAGCAGACCAATATACATTATGGAGATCCCAAATGATAGGAGAAAGAAAATGAAACAGAGAGACTATTGTAAGGAATAGTGATCAGAAACTTCCTAATTTGATGAAGTTCAATGAATTATAATCAGGATAAACCCACAGAGACTCACAATGAAACACAGTATAGCCAAGTTACGGGCGAAGCAATAAGAGAGAAGTGATGTACCATATATAAAAGATTTTTAGTGAGATTATCAGCTAACTTCTTATCAGAATGCTTAGAGTTGAGAAGGTAGTGGGATGACATATTTAACTTTTTAAAATGTTTATTCATTTTTTGAGAGAGAGAGGGAGAAAGAGAGAGAATGGGGGATGGGGAGAGAGAGAGAAGGAGACATAGAATCAGAAGCAGGCTCCAGGCTCTGAGCTGTCAGCATAGAGGCCTATGCGGAGCTCAAACCCAGCAACCGTGAGATCATTACCTGAGCTGAAGTCAAACATGTAACAAATGAGTCACCAAGGTACAACTAGAAGTCAGTGGGGTGACATATTTAACGTGCTGAAAGAAAAGGAAAGGTAACTTAAAATTTTCAGCCAGCAAAACACTCCTTTAAAAAATGAGGGAGAAATGAAGACATCTGTAGACAAGCAACCTCCGAGAGTCCAGAACCACTACACCTGCTGTAAGAAACACTGAAAATCAGTCTTTCAGGTTAAGAAAAAGGACACTAGCTGATAACTCAAAGCTATATGAAGTTCTAAAGATTTTTGATAAAGTAAACACATGAGCAAATGAAAAGCCAGTACCTTTGTAATTTTAGTTCCTAACTCCCTTTTTAAAAATAGTCTGTGGAATTTAAAAGACAAATACAAAAATATAAGTATAAATTTATGTTAATAGGCACTAAATGTGTAAAGTTGTCATTAATGTGACTAACATAAAGTGGAAAGAACAATTTTTGTATATGATTAATGTTAATTTTGTATCAATTCATATTAGATTATTGTATCTTTAGGATGCCACGTGTAATCCTCCTGGTAATCACACACCCACTCACACACACCTAAATACATAAACACACACAAACTAAATGGAATATACAAAGAGGGAAATCATAAATGAATCAAAATGTATCATTAAAAAAGTCAGCCAAACACAAAAGAAATTATTGATCAAGGAATTAGGGACAAAGTGAGCTCCTTTCTAGTTCAGTCTCAGTCAATAGAGTATGTGACTCTTCATCCTTGGGGATGTAAATTTGAGCCCCTTTGGAAATGTAAGTTTAGGTGTAGAAATTACTTAAAAATGAAGTCTTAAAAAACAACAAGAAATGAAGGATAAAAACATTATAAGACATACAGAAAATAGAAAAATATAGAAGTAATTCCTTCCCTATCAAACATTTTTTAATAAAAGACAATAGTTTTTAATAAAGTAGATTTCCTGTATGTATGAAGCAATATATAGAATTGAATACAGAATTGACAGTTCTACAATAGTAATAGTTGGTAGGTTAAATATCCCACTTTAAACACAATCAGACAACAGATCAGTAAGAAAATAGAGCTCTTGAATGACATTGTATACCAACTGGATCTACCATAACATAAAAGCCCTTCCAATAACATCAGTCATAACACATTTTTCTTAAGTGTCCATGGAATGCATGGACAATACCTTAGGCCACAAAAGAGTCTTACCATAAAAAATTGAAATCAGATATAGTATCCTTTCTAATCACAATTGAATGAAACTAGAAATCGTAAATAGAAATACTAGAAAATTCACAAATATGTGAAAATTAAACAAAACAAATAAATGGGTCAAAGAAGAAATCACAAGAGAAATTAGAGAATACCTTGACAGAAACAAAGATGTAAACACAACATACCAAAACTTATGAGATATAGCAAAAGTAGTGCTAAGAAAGAAATTTATGGCTGTAAATGCCAACTTTTTAAAAGAAGTAACCCAAATCAGTAACTTAACTTTACAATTTAAGCAACTAGAAGAAGAAGAGCAAGCAAAATCAAAGCTAGCAAAAAAAGAGAAAATAATAAAGATTAAAAAGCAAATAAATAGAGGATAAATAAATAAGAGAGATATTCAATGGAAACCAAAATTGTTGGGTTTTTTTTTTTCCTAGAAAATTGACAAATTGACAAACCTCTGGCTAGAAAAGTTAAGGTAAGAAAAGGGAATTCAAATTACTAAAATCAGGCAGTAGAAATATTACTAAAATTTTACAGAAATATGAAAGATAAGAGAATACTATAAACAATTGTATGCCTGAAAAATGGATGTCTTAGATAAAATAAGCAAATTCCTATAAACACACCATCTATCAAAACTGACTGAAGAAGAAATAGAAAGCCTAAATCAGCCTGTAGTAGTGAGAAGATGGAATCAGTATATGATCACAAACCTGTAAACAACGAGAAATTCAGAACCAGATGATTTTGCTGGTGAATTCTACCAAGCATTTAAAGAAGAATTAATGTCACTGCTTCTGAGACTGTCCCAAAATATTGAAGAGGAAGAAGCACTGCCAAATTCATTCTATAAGGCTGGCATTACCCTGAAACCCAGCCAGACAAATACACAAAGATTTAATACAGGAAATAAAAATTATAGACCAATATTCCATATGAATATACATGTCCAAGTTTTCAACAAAATGTTAGCAAACCAATTGCAACAGCATATTAAAAGGGCTATATACCAGGATCAACTGTGATTTTTTTATTCCTGAATAAAAACACTCAAGAGGCACCTGGATGGCTTAATTGGTTAAGTGTCTGGTTCTTGATTTGGGTTCTGGTCATGGTTAGTGAGTTAGAGCCCCAAGTCAAGTTGGGTTCTGCGCTATGTGAGAGCCTGCTTGGGATTCTCTCTCTACCCCACCTCGCCTCTCCCTTGCTCTCTCTCTTTCGTTCTAAAAATAAATTAATTAATTGAAAAAAACACTCAATAAGCGAGGGATAAAGGAAAATGTCTTCAGAGTACTTGAGTGGCTCAGTCATTTAAGCATCCAACTTCTGCTCAATTAATAATTTTACAGTCACTGAGTTCCAGCCCCACACTGGGCTGGCTGTCATCAGCATAAAGCCCACTTTGGACCCTCTATATCCTCTTCCTCTGCCCCTTCCCACTCTCTCTGTCTCTCAAAAATAAATAAACATTAAAAAAATCCTCAACTTGATAAATGTCATACATAAAACCAAACAAAACAGCACACACACACACACACACGTGCACACACACACAGAGCTAACTTCATATTTACTAGTGACAGAGAGAAATACTTTTTTTAAATCAGAAACAAGACAAATATCACTTTTGCCATTTCTATTCCATAACATTGGATATTCTAGCAAGAACAAATGGCCAAAGTAAATAAAAGGTTACATTTTTAAAATGTTTATTTAGTTTTGAGAGTGAGAGAGTGCAAGTGGGAGAGGGGCAGAGAGAGTGGCGACAGAGAATCAAGTGGGCTCTGTGCTGTCAGCAGAGAGATTGATGTGGGGCTTGAACTCACCAACAGCATATACATATACATATATGTTTATATTTATATATGTACTGATGTACTAATGAAAATAAGAAGACATTTCTATGCATTATTTTTTAATATTACAGATCTTGAAAGTAATTTGAATATATATATATTGAATATATATATATATGTATCAAGGAATTTCAAACATTACTTTCCTTGATTAATTAAACCACTGGGATGCTTAAGCAATAATCCAAGATATGGATACTTGTAATTGCTTTAAACCAGAGGTCAGGAAACTTCTGATTTGGCCCCCTGCAGGCCAATTCTGTTCTACTGCTCTTTTATTTTCAAATACATTTTTATGGGAAGACACCCACACCATACATAGATCGTGTGTTGTTTATGTCAATTCTTATGGTCCAAGGGCCAAATGGAGGTGTTGGATCAGAGATGATATAGACAACAAAACCTAAAAATGTACTATCCGTCCCTTCATCAAAAAAGGTTTGCAGAACCTATTTTTTTATTATTTACACTTGAAATTAAGACAATTACTTTAGAATAGTTTTAGGTTCACACCGAAACTGGGAGACTGTTACAGCGATACACATGCCCTGTTTTGAAATTTTCATCTAAATGCAGGTAGTTAATATTTAGTGGAAAAATGGTTTCAGAATAGAGTTTAGTGATTCATCACTTACATATAATACCCAGTGCTCATTCCAAGTGCCCTCCTTAATCAGTATTTATTAGAGAAAAGTGGGAACAAATTACACATCTAAAAAGCTAGTACTTAGGTAAATTATATCTTTCAGGTGTAAAAAGTTAAAAGGAAATTTAGGTCCAAAAAAGGTTTTATTGATATAAGCAATTGTACTACTATACTAGGTGTTTCAGTGTTTTCTTTGATATTGTGTATTGTGGTCCTGCTCTGCATTAAAGTCATCAAGTTGTTGAGTGTCTGCTCAGTCCCAGTCACTGGAAGAGATTGTGGGATCAGAGAGATGAAAAGACCCAAGTTAAAGAATTCAGAATAAGGGAACAGGCAGGGGAATGTAGAGATTAATACACGGTGTGGCAGATAAGAAAGGCGAGACACGGTGAAAGTAGTTATACTGAAAGAAATTCTGGTGATTGTCAGTGTTCAGTTGTTGATTCAAGTGACTTTTTAAAACTTTCTTTTATATTTTAATGATTTTATTTAAATTCTAGTTAGGTAACATTCATGTAATATTAGTTTCAGGTGTAGAATTTAGCGATTTAATACTTGATATACCCTACTGCTTATGACAAGTGTCCTCCTTAATCCCCATCACCTATGGCATCCATCCCCCACTTCCCTCCCCCACTCTGGTAACCATCAGTTCATAGTCCTAACGATCTTTGCATTTGGATAAAACTGCTTTAAATCTTTTCTCTTTCACTTATGTCAGTGATATTGCTCAGTGTTGACGTTAAGGCTATAACCAAATTCTGCTTGTGTGCTCGCATCATCAAATGACTCTCCTGTGGTGTAGGGATGAGAAATAAAAACGTCTGGCAGAAAGCACTCCAAACTAGGCTTTGAGGGGAATGGTTGGGTTTTGCATTCTAGACTCGGCATGGGTGGAGTGTGTTTTTTCCTTTGAAGGGGCACACAGTGGCTTTATTACCCCTACCCCCAATCTGGACTGTGGTTGGATGGCAGGACTAGGACAGCTTATCTTGGCAGTGTGCAGTTTTTGGTCTTAGTAACTAAATTAATTTTGTCTTTACCTTCTGCACTTGTGTACACATACAAATGTGAGTGGGCAGTGGAATAGATTTTTTTAAAAAGCTCAAGAGTAAATAAAACCATTAATAGCAATTTCAAGCTCTGTGAGATATATCCTTTGAGTTACTAAATGTAGACATTATATTTGTTTGACCTGGGGAATATTGTAAAGCCCGATGCCCTAGCAAACTTGTGGTATCAGTTTTTATACAGCATTCATCTCTTCAGTCCTCGGGAGATGTTAAAAATTCCCACCTCCAGCCCTCTCAGCCTTCACCATTAATTCACTTCCTCTCTACCCCATGACTTACCTGCCCTGCTCAGCCCCCAGAACATGTGGGCCTTCTTTCTGTTTCTGAAATATGCAAGGTTCCTTTCTCTCAGAATCTTCATACTTCCTGATTCCTCTGCATGTGGCAGCCCTTCCCAGATACTTTTCTTACATATTCCTTTTCAACATTTAAGCTCTCAGTTCAAATGCCCCCTCTTAAGTGAGAGAATACTAATATCTGTTTCAGACGTACCTTTGCCACTGTCTATGACCACCATTTCCTGTCCCACCATTCCTTTTATTTTTTTTTTAAGCTTATTGAGGGAGAGATAGAGACAGAGACAGAAAGAGAGGGAGAGCGACAGTTCAGATATGGGTTTTGAACTCATGAAATGAGAGATCATGACCTGAGCTGAAATCAAGAGTCAAAACTCCTAACCAACTGAACTACACAGATGCCCAACACCACCTCTAATTTTAGCAATTACTAATATGTAAAACTACCCTATTTGTCTATACATTGATTTATGTCTTTACTAACTTTTCATTTCTCCCCACTTGACTCTGAGTTCTGTTAAAGCAAGGCCCTTGACATTGGCTCCCTGTAATCGTGGCATTTGAATCAATTTGGTCATGGAAGAAACATTTTTTAGGTTATTTACAATTTCCTTTTCTCTTTAATAGATGAAGAAACCATATCTCTTGAACATTTTACACTTTCTTGTGTTTTTCAGTCTTTTTTTTTTTAAGTTTATTTTGAGATAGAATGAGAGAGCACAAGCTGGGGAGGGGCAGAGAGGGAGAGAGAGAATCCCAAGCAGGATCTGGGCTTGTCAGTATAGAGTCCCACGCAGGGCTTGATCCCATTGAGATCATGGCCTGAGCTGAAATCAAGAGTCTGGCCAGCTGAGCAACCCGGTGCCCCCTGAGGTTTTCACATTCTTACCCAGAGGACTTCCCACCCTCTAATTCTCATATTCCTCTTGCAGATCATATTCAGCAACCTGACATCATGAGTCAGTGCCATCTTCATTGGAACCACACATTTGACTAATGAATCTGAGTGATTTATCTGCATTTGTAGAAAAGCCAGAACTTTAACCATCCTTTTGTTGCCCATACCATTGTTTTCATTTTGGCTTCCTTGTGTATTGTTTCTTTCTTCTGGATTAAGTCTTCTTAATGAGTTGCCTACCCGAAAGTTGCCTTTTTTCATTATAGCCCTCATGCTGTAAGCAGAGTCTCTTTTCTACAGCACACCAATAATTATGTACCTGCAGTTCTTTTCTTTCTTCTCTCTCTCTCTCTTTTTTTTTTTTTTTTATCAAAGAGGCAACCTCTACCTTTAGGATAACACAAGCACAGCACTTCTGTGGCATGTAAGTCACCTTCATAAGTTCCCCTCCTCATTTCTAGTTCATTTCTTGCTTTGCCTCCACACACGGTGTGCCTAGTGTATGACACACAGCCCTCATTGCCGGTATCACTCTTAAGTCCCTAAGTCTGGTTTGGTGACACTATTCCCTCTGGTGGAGGATGACCCAGTTCAAACATAATAAGCTTTCAGGAACTTTTCCTGATATTTCACTTTGACTTAGCCACTCCTTTTTTTTTTTTATTAACTATGGAAGATATCTTTTGAAAAATAAATATTTTCTTGCAACAATCAGAAAAAACCCATTTTATAAACAGAGTTAAAGAAGGATCCCTCTCCTTAGAGACTCTCAAGGCCAGGGCACCCTAATAATTCTTGATTCTCCACCAATGGATATAACCACTCCTTATTGTGAACTCCCAGAGCATTTTACATACCTTTTACGGCTTTCCTCACGGTCTTACCTGACTTATGAATTCCCTTCTAGAAGATTTAAGGTTATTTTGAGCATATAGCAGTATTTCTAATTTTGTTTTCCTCTTGTTACTTAAAGATATATACATACATATAAAATCACTGAGCACACACTGTATCAGTCACTGAAATAGAAACAGGAAAGATGATAAAAACTCATGTTGAACACAAAAAATATAAAACAATGATTGAAATGAGCTTTTATTTATAATTTGTAAGTAGTGTTTCCTAGATTATTATTAGATTTTCCTCTTCCAGCCTTTAAATCTTTGAGTTTTTGGACATTCCTTATGATGAGGTTTTGGGGTGACGTCGGGGTGGTCTGGAGCTGACAGCCAAGAAAGAATTCTTGAAGACGTCTTTGGTGCACAAAGGTGATTTTATTAAAGCATGGGGACAGGACCAGGGGGCAGAAAGAACAGCACTGGGGTTGTGAAGAATGGCTGGTTTTATACTACGGAGTTGGGGAGGCAAAGTCAAAAGGGAGGCCTCAGGAGGGACTTTGATATGTTAAAGAGGATTCTAAAATATCCTAGGCCTTGCTGTTGTCAAGCTAAACTTGTTTTTCCCTCTAGCAAAGCATTACCATTAAGGCAGTAAGGCGTTCTTGGAGAAACGTTTTACTCTGCCTGCCTCAAGCATCTGTCCAAGGGCTGCAGGTTATGAGGAAATTAAATTTTTCCCTGCCATTTCCTTCTTGCCTTTGTTCCCCACATTGCTCTGGAAGAGTGATGTTGGGGGTCCAGGGAAACTGAATCTAAGGATTTCAGAGATTAGGCTATTGATAAGATTGCCTTTTTCTGGTAATTTACTCAGAGATTTGCAAACTGATATTGACTCCTGTCCTGTATGACTGTGATCGCCATCAGTTGACCATTTGTTTTCTTTCTTTTCCTTTGTCCTTGGGCAGCCTGAGGAATATCCCACACATCCCACCTGGGGCGGGGGGTGTGCTAGCTTGTATTTTGCCCTCAGCCTGCCTTATGCTCCCCCATCACTTGTTGATTTCTTCATCCCTTTACCCTGGACTAGCATGTCAATATGTTGAATCCTAGGGTGCAGCAGAAGTGATGCTCAGATATTTCTGGCCTTAGTCATAACAAACCTACTGCTTCTAATTGCTCTCTGAGTCCTGAGCACCAGGTCAGAAGGCTGATTGCCAACAAGAAAACACGGAGATGAGGAATCCAGCCTTCTAGCTACAACGCGGCACAATAGGTGCTAGAGAAAACTTGTTTTCCATGCTCTGGACTGGTCTGGCTTCCAGCGGACAATCGCTAAATTTGTTCTGCTGGTACCATCTGTAGAAGAATCCCCCACCTGAGCCCTAGTCACGTTACCGACCATAGAATCCTGGGATATAAAAATATTAATCAATTATTTTTTAAGTCACTCAGTTTTAGGTAGTTTGTTTCTGGTCAATTGCCCAGACAATTTCCATGTATAGTAAACAAATCAGGTGTTAAAGTGCCAAGCCGTTTCCTAAGGCTATCCAGCCACTTAGCAGCAAAACAGGCTTATAGCTTCTTCTTCGGTTTCTCATTTCTGTGCATTCTCTACACTTTGCAGCATCTATACTAAATATCTGTTTCTATTTTCCTCAATTATTTGTCCAATGGTGAAAAGACAGAGGAATTCTAGTGAAAAGTTCTGGGTTTCACTATAAATAGGGTTGCCTGACTTAACAAATGCAAATACAAGTGTACAGTTAAGTTTGACATTCAGGTAAACAAAAAAATATTTTTTTTAAATAGGAGTCAGTCCCACATAAAATTTGGCACTTAATTACATTAAAAGAAAAAAAATTGTTGTTTATCGGATACACATTTAAATGGAAGTCTTGCATTTTTTTCCTAGCAAGTCTAAACATTAAAGAAAATACTTATAAGACTTTGGAAAGATTGTAAAAGTCAATACTCTAATATGTAAAACAAGGACATTATTTACCACATAGGAGATTTAAGAAGGTAATGTGAGATACTGCTTGGAGGAATTCCTACCTTAATGTCTGCCATGATTTTGATTCTTGAGAAATGTTAGTTCAACGTTAAAAAGTCTCATTCTGGGGCTCTTGGGTAGTACAGTGATTAAGCATTCAGCTCTTGATCTAAACTTGATCTTAGTTTGATCTCAGCTCAGGTCATGAGTTCAAGCCCTGCGTCAGGCTCTGTGCTGATGGTGCAGAGCCTGCTTGGGATTCTGTCTGTTCTTCTCTCTGTTCCTTCCTCCACTTGTGCTCACACACGTGCTTCTTGTCTCTCTCAAAATAAATAAATAAACCTAAAAAAAAAGAAATAAAAAGTCTCATTCTGACTCTGTATCTTAACCTTTCTTCTGTATATTAGAGCCTCAAATATCTGCTTTATCATCTTTTTTCTTCTATAACTACTCCATTCAGAAATATATACATTTATTAAGGGCTTGCTTAAAACCTGCACTGTTTGGTAAAGTTATATTGACTAATATAAGCATATTCATACACATATACATACAATTTCATGTAATACCATATAATTTGTACCTCTGTATTAGTTGTTGGCATTATCAACACTTTGATATGAGAAAACAGAGGTTCATCTAACCTAAACTACTTGATAAGACCCCACGGTAGTAAATATACTTTGAAGAAGAAATGAAAGAAAATGGAGGATCTTTTGAAATCTGTGCAATACAAAATGGATAACAAATGCCAATTTTCATTGCTACCTTCTATTTGGAAAAATCACCCTTTTCCCCTTTAAAAAGCCCTTGGAGTGCACCTCTTCAAATGTCTGTTACCAAAAGAAGTATTTTTCAATTGTATTCTATTCTCTGAGACATACAGGTGAAAAGTCACACATTCATAAAAGTCATCTTAAAGAATTTGTGTCATATATATAAAACACGATGAAACATTTAGTGCTATTTTTCAATAAGAAAACCAACCACTTGGACCAAATATGTTTCCTGGCCACACAGACTTTTGGACAATAGAATTATTTTCAGGGCATAAGTCAAGCCCTTCTTGGCTCATCCAGAATGACAACCAGAATATCTCACTTAATCATGGGCTTTTGAAAACCCATCTACAAGCATTTAATAAACAGTCACAAGAGTTATATAGTGCAAGTCAACAATACATAAAATCGGAGCTTGAGACCTGACAGGAACTGGAAACAGTGTCTAGTTGAGACCCCCATTTTACAGAAAATGAAACAGAAGCCCAGAGAGATTGAATGAAATAAGGCCACACAACTTATCAGTGTCAAAGCAAATGAAGATAATTTGCTTTGGGATAATTGCTATATGATCCATTCAGTGTCAGTAAACAGGGGAGTAGTCTGGGTTCTCAGAAGTTTCATTAAGAGCTTCATAATCTACTGAAACCACGTATGCAGTAAACTATGATGCAGAATGAACACGGGATCATTTGATTGTAAACTTAATGAAATAGTCATAGGTATTGTCTATATACTAGCGTCTACATAACTCCAGATCCTTTTATGAGTTCCAGAACTGTAAACTCAGCTCAGAATTTGGCATTTCCATGTCAGTGTACCACAGGTGTTTCAAACTAAGCATGCACATAATTTCTGTATTTCACTTTTCTGCTACAATGCACACTCATGGGTTTTCTTTGCCTTTCTTTCCCAAAGCACTTAGGCACAAAACGTAATAAATTGAGTTTAAAGGAGATAACATTTCTAGCCTGGGGTCTAAGCTATTTTTTTTCTTCTATTGGAGTCTCAGCTTACCTAGTAACTATATATTTTCAGAAGGACCAGTTCTGCTCTCCTCCTGGCCTATTCATGTATTTTATTCCTGTTTTCAGTGAATCCTAATGCCTCCTAACCTGATCCTCATAAGAATAATTAGAAGCAGGTTCATGGTCCAAGAGAAGAGAGGAAAAACAAGGAAGAAAGGTCTAAGAACAGCAAAGGAGGGGCAAGAGAATGCCTGCACAAGCAGGTGCTATTTATTTGTCTTCCTGTTGCAGATTTGTTGAATTATATTTACTTGTTTAATATTTATCTCATCTCAATATCTTCTTCCCAGGCACTACAAAGAACAACAGAGACTTTTTCTCATTGAGAAAAAAAATACCTTCAAATATGATTCTTCTCTGAGGTGCTAATGTGCTTGCAGTTGCTATAGATAAAGTTCATTACACTCATTTGGCCGATGAGTATAAAATTTTATAACAATACCAATAGCAAAAACAACAATAACAAAAATAATAACAACACAACAACAACCCTGGATCTTATTTTTCTAATAAAGGAATTGAGTTGGTTTAAAACTCTGGAGGAAAATACATTTGGAATTCAGATGCCCTTTCTGGAAAATTTGGTATTTTGGCTTGGTATAGTACCAAAACAAATTATAAGTTATTGAGTCCTAATGTTTGCTTGTTACCTTAGACAAGTTGTACCATTTAATTCACTCTCATACTGTCTGTTGGGTGAGAGGAAACTATTATCTCTTTGAAGAGGAGAAAGAGATGGAGTCAGGGAACAAATCCATGTTTGTCCTCTCTCACAGCTGCTTTTGACAGTGGCCTCACTACCCAGGTAGAAATCATTCTCCTAATGCTATAAACACATAGATTCCAACCTCAGGTGATTTTAATACTTTGACTCTAAAATCTAGACTTGGTAACACTGCAGTTCTAGATTTAGAAGACAAGTGGGCAGTAGAAACAAGCAAGTCATAGTTGAAGACAGAGCACAAGCAGGACACTTAATCTAAGAGACAATTTTAAGACATGATCATGCAAACAAAAAAGTCATGGAAATTCCCTGGGCCAGTAGCATCTGGTCTTAAAGCCAATGGCTTTTTTCCAAAGAGTAAAATTAGGAGTCTTTTTTCTTAACACTTCTTCATGAACTCTACAGGTGTATTCTCCCTTGTACAGCCCCCTTATGACCCAGCAATAGCACTGCTAGGGATTTACCCAAGGGATACAGAAATGCTGATGCATAGGAGCACATGTACCCCAATGTTCATAGCAGCAATGTCAACAATAGCCAAAACATGGAAAAAGCCTAAATGTCTATCACCTGATGAGTGGATCAAGAAGATGTGGTATATATACACAATGGAGTACTACATGGCAATGAGAAAGAATGACATATGGCCATTTGTAGGAAAGTGGATGGACCTCGAGGGTGTCATGCTAAGCGAGATAAGTCAGGCAGAGAAGGACAGAAAGCATATGTTTGCACTCATAGGTCTAACAGGAAAACAGGAGAAACCTAATGGAGGACCAGGGGGAGGGGAAGAGGGAAAGAGAGTTGGGGAGAGAGAGGGATGCAAAACTTGAGAGACTATTGAATGCTGAAAATGAACTGAGGTTTGAAGGGGAAGGGGGAGGGGAGGAAGAGGTGGTGGTGATGGAGGAGGGCATTTATGGGGAAGAGCACTGAGTGTTGTATGGAAACCAATTTGACAATAAACTATTTAAAAAATAAATAAATAAAATCTACCAGAGGAATAAAAGTGCAGGTTGATAACCTTATCAACATAATAACGTAAAAGGATATCTATTGACAAGATTACTTCTCCTGGCTAGATATGCACTAATCTGAGGTATTTGAGCTTAAAATGAGATAATCTGATAATCAGGAAATAAATTACGTCTTACTTACAAACTCTGACCCACCCTCTGAGGTGGATTCTCACCACAATACCTGTCAAAAAATGAAATCCATTCTAAGTTAAAACACTTGATAAATGGGTATAGTCCCTCAAAAAGTAACTGTTTCTATTACGAGATCATTGAATATAGATATACAGATGTATTTCCAAAGATGACATCCATTCTAAGTTAAAACACTTGACAAATGGGTATACTCATTTCCAGAATACCTTTCTATAATAAGTCATATCTGTATATTCATTACCTTTACCATACATTCAAGATGTGTTTTTTTTTAGGAAGCTATAGAGATAGCCACAGCTTTTACATTGTTTTAGTATTGCAAAACTTCTTATAAATCTATACCTGTTTTACAAATGTTTTCTGGCCCTTACTTTGAGAAATAATAAACAGAGAAGCAAAGAAAGTCTAGGAATGTGCACTAAATAAAAAGTCACAGCTGATTCTGGGACCAGCTGGTGAGGAATTAGTTCTTGTCCTCCTGTTTCAACCAACTCACTCCCTGTGGAAAACTGCCCTTCTTGTGACATAGAACCAAGAAGGTTATCCTGCTGGCTGGGAGGATGGTATCAATTATCTATATTGACAATAGATTTGCTGCTACAAATATAGGAAGGTCAAATTGTAAGCAAAGGCCAAAGAAAAGTAATTTAATAAATACAGGAGAACTAAAATAAAATAATTTAAATAATGAAAGTTTAATTAAATCTCCTACGCAAAAAAAAAAAAAAAAAATCGTATCCAGTGGATAGATATACTGGTTGGGGGAAAGAAAAACATAAAATGAATAGTGGAAAAATAAGTGATATATACAACTTTATCCTCATGTAAATTTACAGATTTATGAGTGTGCATTTTTAATTGATGTGCAAATTTTAATTTGATATATGTGACACTGAACATCACATGATCACAACTGAGCCTATGTTTCTTGAAATTGACATTGATATACAAGTGCTTTGGATTACAAACTTGTTTTCAGAACGAATTACGTTCACAAAACTGCATATAAAGAGTATAACTAATGATATATTTAAAGGAAAATATATAGCCTTAAGGGTATATTTTAAAAACAAAGATTACTAATGAAAATTCTTAGAAAACTATTTATCCCAATAAATTACAAAAGATTAGCTAAATAAACCAAAATCGCATCAAAAGGAAGATACGAAAATAACATCAAACATGATATTTAGAGGGACCTATAGATATGAAAGTTAATTTTTCAAGAGATTAACACAACTGATAGATCTAAAACCTGTTGATCAAAATGAAAGGGGGGACAGAGAGAGAGAAACAGAGAGAGAAAGATGGATAGAGAGAGAAGAAAAACAAGTAAATTAATCAATATCAAGAATTAAAAATCCAATACCACTCTAGTTTCTGCAGAATTAAAATAATCATAGGGGGATACTATAAATAAATTGCTAGAATCATATCATTTACTGAAATTGATACAAAAAGATAAAGAAATCTTGAATGGTCATATAATGAACATATATGTTATAATGACATAACTGATGTACAAATACAAATACAATTATGAAATGTACAAATTGGTAGGATCATATCATTTACTGAAATTGATAAAAAAGATTTAAAAATCCTGAATGGTTATATAATGATTAAAGTTATTGATTTATTAATGAAAACCTTTCCATAAAGATTTTTCAGGACTAGATGACATTACTAGTGAAACTATCAAAGGGTAAAGTAATAGCTTAGTTTTAAGTGAATTCTTCTAAAAATAGAAAAACAAAACCATCCTTCAAGATCATTATGATGCTAATAACCCTCAAATATGAAAAAGTCAGCATGAAAAAGAGAAAATTATAGGTCAATTTCATTCTTGAAAATGTTTTAAAATCCTAAACAAGTATTAGCCAACTAAATACATTAATATATAAAAAATAATAAAATATATCCTCACTAAGTTTATTTTATATTAAGAATTAAAAATTTCTTTGAAATATAATTGATAGATTTTTCTGTATGAATATATTAAGGAAATATTTTAATGAACATTAGAATAGATACAGAAAGCTTTTTGATAAAAGTCAACACCTATTCATGACTTAAAAATTACTCAGAAAATCAGAACCCAAGAGGAGATTAATCTATATATTAAGAGTATATAAAAATGGGGCATATTATTTGTTATTGCAGGAATCTTGATGCCTCCTGCTGATATACTGTGGTGTCATTATGTATGGGAAAGGACCGTGGATCTTTTCAGTGAGTTTATTTATAAAACACATCAAAACTTGCAGTGCTTACCATATGCTAAGTGCTATGCTTTAAATTTTGCATGCTGGCTTTAGCATTTAATATGTGTGTGATTTAGGATAAAATTATTGAGTTTCTTTGAATTCTTGTCACCATTTTAAAAATTAGTTTACTTGTTGTGTCTGTGTGTATGTAAATGCAAATAAAGCTTAATTTAGCATATAATTAATTGACTCAAATGGCATACTTTTGAGAATGCATACAAGTACCATTATAAAACACACTGGTATAATTGGCAGTATTAGTGGTCCTAATTAGAGATGGCAAAAAGTTACTGGCACTTGGACAAGAATTCAAACCCTATTCCATTCCATCCACTCATGTGACAGAAAGCAGCACATATTTGCTGGAGGGGAACATAGAGGATTCATCTCTTGGGCAATTGCTTGAGGTATGCAATAAACACTGGGAAAAAAAATTTCAAAGCCAATCTCTTGAAACCAATAATAACAATATGGATGGATAGGGGAAGGGAAGGAACAATAAGACCCAAACAGAGAGGGAGGCAAACCATAAGAGACTCTTGTATACAGAAAACAAACTGAAGGTTGCTGAGGGGTGTTGGGAAGGGGAATGGACTAAATGCGTGATGGGCATTGAGGAGAGCACTTGTTGGGATTAGCACTGAATGTTCTATGTAAGTGATGAATCACTAAATCATACTCCTGAAACCAACACCACATTATATGTTGACTAATTTGAATTTAAATACAAAAAAAAATGATCACTTGTAGAAATAGGCTACAGAGTGAAGGATGAGTTGTAGGCAAGGCGGAAAGAAAATCGAGAAAGGTGTAGACTCAGGAGTGGGGAAGGGTAGGAGTCTGTTGTATAACTATGGAGGGGTGCTGGAAGCCATAAGGTCTCAGTGTGCTGGAGACTGGGGAGCATCAGAGAGTCAGTCAAGGTGCTGTTGAAGGAATAGGGCACAGATTAGCATCTTCAAGTCAACATAATATGGTATATAATAATTAGGTCTGATGTTGTTATTGAACGTGGTCTTTGAGAGTTAATATTATGCAGTTAGGAGAATAACATTAGTTAATTCTCGAAGCTGCAGTGCTGGGTGCTTGGTGTGTATTATTTCATTAAATCTTTACAATAACACTATATGTTCTTACTTTACAGGTGAGGAAATCAAGTTTTAAAAAGATGTTCTGACATTTCCAAGATCACAATTTAATAGCTAGAAGAGCTGGGATTTCAAAGTAGGTCTCTCCTTACAAGGCTTGTGTTCATACATTGACCTGACAAGGAGATAACACCTGGCATGAAAGAAAGGCCCTTTGGTAGAGATGAGGAACATCTCTATGTAGCCATGACTACTGCTTTGCTAAGTGATGCTAGTTAGAATTTCATATCTGCATTTTCCCATTTGTGATAATGGAGTCACTGGCCCCAGCCCTCTTTTACACAGAGCTGTTAAGAAGACTAATTAGATATGTTCACAAAACACCTTTAGCTCTTCGGAGATTTTTACATAAAACCCAGCCATTATTATTCAAACAAAACTGCAACTCAATGCAGATTAACTTTGAAGAATCGCTCAGGCAATGGTTTGTCAGCTAAATGGACAATAACAAAAGCAATATGTTTGCTTATCTTTTATTCTTATCTTAACTCCTATCTTAATTATGTAACTGCAGGAAAGGCAAAACACAGCTCCTAACTGAATATTAAATGTATTTGCTTACTTGACTTCTAGCACATGCTTGGAGAGCATGACTTCTTGAAAATTAAATAGCTAAATTACTTGAGTTGGCTAAGATCAACAGCTTCTACCTAAAGGGAAAAATACTGTTAATCAGAGAACTGTCTTCTGCCATCTTCCCTATGCTATTCCCCTGTAAAATTCTTGCCCATCTCCAAACTCTTCTTCATCAAAGTCTTTTGTGTCTATCCCAGGCACTCTGAGTTTTCTTTCTTCTGAACTCAAACGCAGTGGGTGAGTTCCTTCAGATACTCCAGTGACAGTAATTTCTGCCAGAAGATGAAGACTTGGGCTAGAACACAATGGAAAGAACACGTTTTGTTCATTTTCTTTTGTGTGGAGACAGTGTGCTACCATGCCGCCTCTATTCACCATTATAGAATGAAAGGAAGTGGACCATGGCGACCATAGTCTTTTTCAAATAAATCTTTGCCAGTATAAATGATAAGAAACAATGATACTCATCTCTTTATAGACCTTTGAAAACTACTAGTGTGTTTTATTATTTCAGGAATTATTTATTCCAAATATCACTTTGTAAAGCCACTAGTTGCCAAATATGTACACATTTCTAGACTGGATATTGTTTATTTTGGACCCCACAGTCTGTGTGTGTGTGTGTGTGTATGTGTGTGTGTGTGTGTGTGTGTGTGTTACCATTTGTCTGTATACCCTGCTGGATTGTAAGACTCATAAAGAACAATTAATTATTTTCAACACTAACCCATAAAAGGTGGCCATGAATGAATGAGTAAATAAGATATCAAAATGCTTTATTGTTTTACAGAATTACCTTCCAGTCTTAAACACCTAAGTATTTCCCCAAAACTCACTTCTTCATGGATAACTCTTATAATCATGACAGGAAAGAATAAATTTTAAAATATAATATTAAATAATTAAGGGAATGCCATTAATCTTATACTTAGTTTTTTGTTTGTTTTTATTTCTCATAGGATGTTTTATTTAATTATGTGTGAAATTAAAGATCCCTGTAGTTTAGGTCTTGAGAACTTAAAAATTTTATAAACATTTGGCGTTTGATTTCCTTTTACATTTTTCTTAGTGTAAACATCCTTTAATTTAATTTTTGGATAGGCAATCCATTCACAGTGTTCAAAATTAAAAATTATAAAAGAGTATTATTGAGTGAAAAATTTTCTTCCTTCTAGCCTTGGTTCCTTTCCCTACAGATTAAAAAAATAACAAAAACAAAACAAAAGCAAAGAAAAACTTATGTTTCTTTATCTATTCATCTGATGATGGACACTTAGGTTGTTTTCATATCTTGGCTATTGTGAGTAATGCTGCATTAAACATGGTGTGTAATATTGTTTTGATATCGTGTTTTCATTTTCTTTCAATATCCAGAAGTAAGTTTGCTGGGTCATATGATCGGTCTCTTTTTAAGTTTTTGAGGAACATCCATACTGTTTTCCATAGTGGCTCTACGCATTTCTTCACACTATTGCCAACACTGTTATTTTTTACCTTTTTGATAATAACCATTTTAAAAAGTATAAGATGATATCTTATCTCATAGTTTTGATTTTCATTTCCCTGATAATTAGTGATGTTGTTGAATACTTTTTCATATGTCTGTTGGCAATTTGTGTGTCTTCTTTGGAAAATGTGTATTCAGGTATTCTCATTAAAAAATTTTTTTTAATGTTTATTTTTGAGAGAGAGAAAGACAGAGAGTGAATGGGGGCAAGGCAGAGACAGATGGAGACACAGAATCCAAAGCAGGCTTCAGGCTCCATGCTGTCAGAACAGAGCTTGACTTGGGGCTTGAACCCATGAACTGTGAAATCATGACCTGTGCTGAAGTCCGACACTCAACTGACTGAGCCTCCCAGGTGCCCCTCTGCTCATTTTTAATCAGATTTCTTCTTGTTACTGAATCATATGAGTTCTTTGTATATTTTATATATAAACTTTGGCCAGCTATACAACTTGCAAATATTTTCTCATATTCCATACATTGCCTTTCCATTTTTTAACAGAACCTGAATTTGATTACTTATTCTCAGGTATATGTATATGTGTCTTACCACAAATATGTATATACGTGCATGTATATAATAATATATATGTGTAAGTTATGTGTTATATACCTTGTTTTGCATGTTTATCTAAGTGGTTAAATACAGTATGTATTTTTTTAATGTTTTATTTATTTTTGAAACAGGGACATACAGAGCTTGAGGCAGGGAGGAGCAGAGAGAGAGGGAGAAATAGAATCTGAAGCAGGCTCCAGGCTCTGAGCTATCAGCACAGAGTGTGACATGGGGGTTTGAACCTACGAACCGTGAGATCATGACCTGAGCCAAAGTTGGACGCTTAACCAACTGAGCCACCCAGGCTCTTATGTACGTATTTTAAAACTCTAGCTTTTTTTATAATCAGTAGGTTTATAAAATTGTCCATTCTCACATTTGTTACTCCAGTGTCTCTAGTCTCATTAATTCTTTGTGCTCTGTTGTACAAGTAAACCACAATTAATAAACTCATTCTGCTGCTGATGAGCTTTCAGTTGTGTTAGTGTGTACACGTGCATACATACCTCTTTCTATATATATATATACACACACACAGATAAAGCACTCTGATGGAATTATACAAATCAAGATATGTGTCTTCATAAATATTTGAGAAGTTCTCTAGGGTATATAGATAGGAGTAAAATTGCTAGGTAGCAGGATATGTGCATTATCAGCTTCAATATGAAAAATGACACGGCTATTCAAAGTCCTTGTAACACATTAACATCTGCAATCACATTAACGAGAGAATTATTCAAACACTCCTAATGATCTACATCCTCATCTAGATCTGGTGACTCTTCTCCAACCCCCCCATTCAGAAACAGAAAAAGAATCTAAAGTGGTGGTTTCCTGTGGCTTTAACTTGTTTTCTCTATTTTTCTATTTTCATAAAATTGTTGTTACTTAGAATCACATTTCTGTTAATCACCTATTCACAGTCTTTCTCTTTATTTGAAGTTCTCTAATTAATTTTGGGCACTGATCCTTCATGTAATATATTTGTTGCAAATGACTTCTTATATCTTATGTTTATATCACTTTTAGTATATTGGGATGAACAGAAATTTATGCATATTAATTAGGTACATTTATCAATGTTTTTTCCATGGTTTGTGCTTTTAATTTGATAATTCCTTATTTACGGTAAGATAATAGATATAGTTTTACATATTTCCTGCAAAATTTTTAGTTTTGCTTCCTATTTTGAGTTTTAATCTTTATTTTTGTACATTATGTGAAAGATTCAGTTCCATTTTATAAAAAATTACTTTTAAGTGTTCCATCGATGGTTTACAAAGCCATTTAAGTCATTTAACAGATTTTCATAAATACATCCATCCCTTTCTGGCCTATCTATCATTTTTCATTAGGCTGTTTGTCAATCCCAATATCAGAGGCATATTATCATAACTTTAACTTGTTTTTCCACAAAATTGTCGTAACTAATTTTTTTGTACATCTCTATGAGATAAAATGTACTATAGAATTCACCCATTTAAAATGTAAATTTGATATTTTTAGCATATAAACAGAGTTGTGCAGCCATCATGCTAGTAGAAGTTTAGAACATTTACATTATTCCAGAAAGACACCCTGTGCTCAGTAACAGTCGCATTCCAGTCTCTGTCACTGACAAACACATAGGCAAACATTGATCAACGTTCTGTCTCTATACACTTGCATGTAATGGGTGATTTCAGTGGAATCATACAATACATATTCTTCTGTGTCTGGCTTCTTTTACTTAACATACTGTTTTCAAGGTTCATACTTGTTTTAACATGTATTAATGTTTCATGATTTTTACTACCAATATTGTTTAGCTAGTCATGGGGTTCGTGGACATGTGAATTATTTTCACCGTTTTTTTAAGGTTTATTTATTGAGAGAGAGAGAGAGCAAGAGAGCGTGAACAGGAACAGGGGAGGGACAGAGAAAGAAGGAGAGAGAGAGAATCATTGACATGGGGTTTGAATTCATGAACCGTGAGATCATGACCTGAGCCGAAATCCAGAGTCAGACGCCACCCAAGTGCCACTAATTTCATGTTTTTGTGATTTTGCATAATACTGCTGCCTTAACTAATCTTGATCTTTCCATTTTTTTTTACATACAATTTAGAAATTATATGGCAAATTCTATAAAATACCATGTAAGATTTTGTAATTAAATTTAATTCTAATGTGAGGATAATTAATAGATTTACAATGTTTTATTTTATTAAATATAAGTATATACATATACATGTATAATACACATGTGCACATTATAATTTCAATTATGGTCATGTTCAGATCTTATTATATTTAATCTTAGGAGCTTTTATTTTAATGTTACTATACATGTAAGACTCTTAAAACTATATGTTCTATGAGTTGATAAAAAATACTTAGTTAATTTGTATATACAGATCATATAATCCAGCAAACTTGCTGAATTTTATACTATATATCTACCTTTATTTTAAAAATTATTTTTAAAATGCTTATCTTTTTAAAAAATTTTTAATGTTTTTTATTTATTTTTGAGAGACAGAGAGAGACAGTGTGAGCAGAAGAGGGTCAGAGAGAGAGGGAGAAACAGAATCGGAAGCAGAATCCAGGCTCTGAGCTGTCAGCACAGAGCCCAACGCCAGGCTTGAACCCACTAACTGTGAGATCATGACCTGAGCAGAAGCCAGATGCTTAACTGACTGAGCCACCCAGGTGCCCCTAAAATGTTTGTTTATTTTTGAGAGAGAGAGAGACAGAGCACAATCCAAGAAAGGGGCAGAGAGAAGGAGACACAGAATCTGAAATAGAATCCAGGCTCTGAGCCATCAGCACAGAGCCCAGTGCAGGCCTCAGACTCATGAATGGTGAGGTCATGACCTGAGCTGAAGTTGGATGCTTAATGGACTGAGCCGCCTAGGCACCCCTATATATCTGCCTTTAAAACACCTGTGTTTATATATGGGAAATCATATTGTATTCAATTAATGACAATTATTTCTTTCTTTGAATTTTCTTTCTGTATTTATTTGTTAGTCCTCTGGTCTGGTCAGGGCTTCCATTTCTATACTGATAGAAAATATAAGAAGTAGTGTATTTTTCTAACCTATATTTCTTATTTGAACTTAAAATAAAAACTTTTAGAAGTGCCTAGGTGGCTCAGTCAGTGAAGCATCTGGCTCTTGATTTCGGCTCAGGGTATGAGTTCACAGTTTATGGGATTCAGTACCACTCTGGGCTCTGCTTTGACAGAATGCAGCCTGTTTGAGATTCTCTCTCTCTCTCCCTCTCTTTCTGCCCCTATGCCAATTGCATCCCCCCCAAAATAAATAAATAAACTCCTAAAAATAAAATAAAATAATAAAAAGCTTCTAATGTTATAAGAGACCATGTAACAATTGTTACATCTATTCAGTTAAATTTCCCAGTTTAATTATGTGGTAAAGAACAGAAACAGACTTTATGTTACCTAATTATTGCATTCTTAGAAACTTGACTTTGTCATGTGATATTATATATTACTGAATTTGTTTTGCTGAACAGCTTAGAATTGTTTACATCTATATTCATGAATGAAAGTAGCTTCAAATATAGTACTTGGTTGGTTTGTTATAAAGATTACAGTGACTCCAGAAGAGTTGGGGAGAATTCTTTCTTTTTTAGTTATTGTATAGAACTAAGGATCCAATAATATTGCCATTATCTGACATGTGAAGCCTCCTTTAAAATACTATGGACTTATTGGGGGAGAATTGTATTATCTTTAATATTTATAAGTCTTTTCATCTTATTTATTTCTTATCGTGCATTTTTCAGTGACTACATGGTTTTAGGACATTGCTCCTTTTAGGGATTGTCAAATGTATTATTATATTTTTGGGATTAGACACATGTCATTACTATTATTTTTAATATTTAGTATAATTTCCTGTTTAGACATAGGATTATTTGTGTGTTGTACACTGTTTCTTTGTTTCTCACTCTCTCTATTATTTTTTAGCAATTATGTCAGAAGTTTGCTGCTTTATTAGTCTTTTCAAAGAAATGCAGAAATTTTGGGCTTTGTTCATCATTTCCATTTTGTAAATTATTTTCTAAAATTTAAGAGTTATTATACAAGAAAGTAGCAAATGGAAACTACTGAATATGGCCATTGGACTAATATAATACATCAAAAGCAATGTTTTATCCCAGGAGAAATCCAAAAACTGGCACCACCATCAGTGACTTAAATTACAAGAGTGCTGATCTCCATCAAACCTGAGGTCAATTGGCTTTTATTGCCCTCCGAAATTTATTCTTAGGAGGCTACAACTGCTCACTGGAAGGTACGAGGTGTAACACTAGGAGCATGGGATGTGTGTCTACCAGGAATATATCCGTGTATCCTCTGGCCTCTGGAATGTAACTATTGATATGGTAAATGTATTTTATTTCCAGTCTTTATCATTGAAGTGTATCAACAGCAGTTTGCATTAACATGTGAAAGATGACAGCACTGTTTGTCTTGTCTCAGGCAATGTCCACCTCTTTCCCTCACAATTTTGTCCATACGTGTATGACAGGTACTTGATTACACAGGGTGTCAAAATGACCAATAAAGATACTGAATCTCAATAGTAGTCACTAAAAATCAAGTTAAAACTGGGGCACCTGGGTGGCTCAGTCGGTTAAGCATCCAACTCGGGCTCCAGTTACGATCTCCTCTGTGAGTTGAAGCCCTGTGCCGGCTCTGTGCTGACAGCTCAGAGCCTGGAGCCTGCTTCAAGTTCTGTCTTCTCTCTTTGCCCTTCTCCTGCTCACACTTTGTCTCTCTCTCTCTCTAAAAAATAATAAATAAGCATTAAAAAATCAAATTAAAACTACACTATCATCTTTGGTCCATCAAATTGATCAAAGGTTAGATAAGTATGGGTCTGTTGATAGTATTGTTACTCTCATCCATTATGTGTGGAAATAACAATTGCCACACTATGTTGGGGATTATCTCATAATACCCAAAGTAAAATAATAATAATAATAAAAGTAAAAATAATAATAATAAGCTTTGACATGAGAATGCTAAATGTGTGAATCAACTTTAAATAAATAAAGGCCATGTGAGAAACATAAGAATAAACATATAGTTATTTTGATTTCAGAATTGCTTGAGTGGCAAAAACAACAAAAACCTAAAAAAAAATTCTGAATATCCAACTATCTAATGTTCTTTACATAATGAAATTGAGATATATCTCTAGCTATTACCTTGTAAAATTCTCCCTGATGTATCATTAAATAAAACAAGTAGGCAATGGGAATATTTAGTAATACAACCCTGTATTTGAAAATAAAAACAAACAACAACAAAAGCCTTCTTTGTATGATAGGTTTGCATGAGGTTAGAAGATGTCAATGGATATATTCCAAATTGTTGTTAGTTTGAAGAAGGGTAAGATTGTTGAAAATTTTTATATGACTCTTTGTTTGAAATTTCTATAAAAAGGTTAATTTATTTTATTTAAAAATAATTTAAAAAACAATGGATTTGCAGACTTATGCTGAATGTGTATTCAGATTGGATGCAAATGAACTCCAGATCTCCTACCTCCCAGTTCACTGTATTTTCCTAGATACTCACTTTTTCCATCCTATTGTTATATATAATTAAATACTAAGAAATTTCCACTTCAAAGAGAATGTTTCCTGACTACTTCTTTCCATTTATTTTTTAAATAATTACTCTAAAGTCTGGAGACAGTGTTTATTTGGCAGGCAGTAATTTATGCATCGATCAAGGAAACAATTCCATTACCTGTAAACTATATAGAACAAAATTTGGAAAATATAAGTAGGCATGAAAAACTTCTAAAGTTGCAGAAAAAGTCTCATACAGCTCTGCTTTTCAATATTCCTGCTTTTGTGTATTTTATTTCTAAGAAAATCCTTGAACTGCTTCAAAGAACCGAAGTATTTATTATTGCCTCATGGCAGTAATAAATTAGATTTATGAAGAATGATGGCTATTAAGGCCAAGCAGTGATGTCAAGTTACAAAGCAAAACTCAACCTGAATGAAGCAGGAAAGACTGAAAAAGTTACTGACAACACGAGAACGGGAAGAGTCAACCACACAAATAACCCTCTGCAGGCTCAGATGGTGTATGCATGTAGAAACACAGGCAAAGGTTAAGTGGAAATTTAAGATGTAGTTTCTGCTTTCAGTCCCAGGTCATAGTCCCTTCTGCAGTTAACATGGAAACGCATGGGGTGGTTCACTGAATAGGGTTATTACTCACACAACACCTGCGTAAGCCAGAATGACCAAATGGCAAATAAAATGAAATGTACACATACGTAGAGGATTTCCCTGGTGCTCTCCAAAAGGTAATGACCCCTACTTGTGTTAAGGGATATTGCAACACAATAAAAGCAACATAAGAAATGAGTTCATGGCCACGGAAGGCCATGGGGATCCCATATTACTAGTGAAAATCTAAACTGGTACGTGTGTTTTTTTAAACAGATATTCTTAGAGCCATAAGTATTTGCATACATCTGGACCTCTACTTCTGGGAATTTACCCAAAGCAGATAAATAAAATATGTCTTATGCACATAGAAGTTGTATATTGCAAAATGATATACAGCAATAAATTAAAAATACTAGAAGGAGGATTAACAAATATCCAGCTATGGAAGAATGATAAGGACACTACCGTCAGTGTGATCACCCAATGATACTGTGAAGCCATTACAGGTAATGACATAAGACTATGAAGTGATATTAAAAGATAATGGAGTCAAAATAAAGCCTTAGATCAAGAAGACTATGGAATTATGTTTACATACAATTAAAATAAAGACCAATTTGTAAAACTGTGTTGGGTGATTAGGAGAATATGTAAAAGAAGGAGACACTTCTTTCCATTTTGACTTTGAATAAATATTTATTATTAAAAGTTTTTATGTTTAAGTAATTTGTACAGCCAATGTTGGGCTCAAACTTACAACTCTGAGATGAAAAGTCATGTGGTCTCCAGACGGAGCCAGTCAGGTGTCCCTGAATAAGCATTTTAGGATAGCAATCTAATTAAAATATTCAACAGACTTTTTTGATTACCTCCTTTGTATCACATATTTGGTTGAAGATACAGTGGTTAAATTGGCATATTTAGGCTCTTTCCTTGTAGAGCTTATATAGAGAGAGAGCCTGGTGTCAAACAATCGTACATATAACTATAAACTTCAAACAGGAATAAATACTATTGAAGAAAAACACAGGTCTCCCAAAATGATTTCATGAGTTTTTAAAAATGTATTTTTATTTTTGAGAGACAGAGAGAGATAGCATGAGCAGGGGAGGGTCAGAGAGAGAGGGAGACACAGAATCCGAAGCAGGCTCCAGGCTCTGAGCTGTCAGCACAGAGCCTGACATGGGGCTTGAACCCACGAACTGTGAGATCATGACCTGAGTAGAAACTGGACGCTTAACCAACTGAGCCACCCAGGCGCCCCGTGATGTCATGGGTTAAGAGTATCCCCCAGAGGAAGTGACAAAATCTGAAGGACCAGCAAGTTGGACAGGTGTTGGGCCAGAGTTGGGAGGGGGGTAGGGATGACATGAATACAATGAATACGTTCCAGGCAGATTGTGCAAAGGCACTGGAGAGAGAAACCGACAGACGGAGACAGGAAAGAGACAGAAAGAGGAGAAGGAAAAAGGCAGAATATGTGGTAACATTGTATCTGAGCCATCCAGAAAGGCTTCCATGTGTTGTATCATTTTGTATAAGAGAGAAAGGAATATTATATGTATCTCATTTTTGAGAGATTTTTATCTAGTTTTGGAGAAGTCTCTCGGCCAAGTCAGGAGACTTGAAACTACATTGGCTATAGTTTAGATCCGGTGTTGTTCTATGTTCTTGACTGAGTTACTTTTTTTTT
>NC_043702.1:103337752-103345343 GCF_006229205.1 Suricata suricatta
AAGCGCCCGCGCCCGGGCCTCCACCCGCCACCAACTCCTTGCTGAGGGTCCTGTCGGTGTGTGTCTTATTTCTTCCCTGTGGGGACCCGGAATTCGCGCAGTCCGTGCAGGGGGCGGGGTGTGCCGTGGAAATGCGGTCCGTGGTCCGGTTCCCAAAAACCAAGTTCGAATTGCTCGCGCCCGGCGCAGTCGCTGCTTGAGTCGCTTCCGCCGCGGCGTGCGCCTCTCCAGAGCAGCCGCTTCTCACAGCCATAGGCACCTCTGATTCCCCGCAGAGATGGCTTAGGGCTGGAGGCTATTCCTTCTCTTGCGTCCCGCTGCCCAGCAGTTATCTATGGAGTGGGTTTCTGTCTCCAAGGGCAGCCAAGCGTTCTATACCTCTTCCCCAGAGACAGTTCTATGAGCGCGTTCCGACTCTGTCTCTTCCCTTTGTTTCCCGGGAGCTCGACACTTGCGCCACATTGGGCTGGGGATCTTACCTCCCCTGCCCGTCCGGGCTGGCCTGTCCTTGAATCTCCCCCGTTCGCCCCCACTCACTCAGGTATCTTTGAGGTTCTATTCCCTCTGGAGTTCGTATTTTCTCCTTCCGCTCTCTCAGTTGAACATAATATCCTTCTCAGTTCGAAAAACGGTGCGGAGGGAGTTTACAGAGCTCCCTTCCTCTCCGCCATCTTGGCTCCACTCCTTGACTGAGTTACTTTTGTAAGGTATCACGTACTGATCATATTGTACCATATATGTGATTATGGGAATAGATATACACAGTTTATTTAATTTGGAAGTGGATACGGGAACTGAGAACACACACGTGCATGCACATGTATATGCTTGGTTCTGAAAAAGAAAACCCACGCAGTTCCAATTGCCTATTTGATTTTCAGAGGAATACTCCCCCACAGTGGAGGCAGCTCCTTTCTGTGCTAATAATCAGGGATCCAGTGGGAGAAACTCTAGTGTCAAAGGTGCTTTGGACCACTCTCAGCACCTACCCTGAGCTGGCTCTTCCCATGACAGGGTGCACTCACAGAAATAACAAATGTGAATGGCCAACTCAATGCTACATCATTTAAATAATTATTTCCTCCCAGCAATCGCCACCAGCCCACCAGGGAAATGGAAACGGATCAGGTGGAGTGCGAGCTCCTTTGGAAAGCCTGGATGCTGCTTTGGAATGCAGGAAAGACTGAATTGGATCCTTGTACCCACAAAGGCAAGTGCTTGGGGGCTTCAATAAGAAAGAAAAAGCAGAGGTCCCTCACAGCCTTCATGGAGTGTCAAAATTCTGGATAAATAAGAAAGTTTTTATTATAACTGTTTTTTTTTTTTGTTGTTGTTGTTTGTTTTTAATTCTCCTGTAGGGAAATATAGTGTAGGATATGGAAAAGATTAGAAGCCTTACGGGCCCCATTACCAGGCACGTTTCAAAGCCACTAAAAGCTTCTATGTCTTAATTTGGAAAACGGAGGTAATATTCCCTCCTATTACAGCAGTCACTGGCAATGCCGACACAAATTCCCCCAGTGTGCTTCCATGTGGCCTGCATTTCCTGGGCATGCCCATGGCTTCGTCGGTGTCTCTGGGTGGCATTCTTTGGCCTGGGGGTGTGTTTGACCCACATACACAATAGAGCAGTCATGCGGGAGAGTTAAGTCTCCAGGAGCAAACCTCAACCACTGAGGAGTGCAAGTTGGTGAACATGGTGAATGATTACACGACCTTCCTTATTCTTTATTGGACAAATTGGAAGAAAAAGGCAGTTTCTCAGAGGGTTCCAAATGAACTCTGACCATGATTGACCACAGTGGCAAAGTAGTGGCATTTATTTTTCTCCTTGTCTCATTTTCCCATGTCCTCATATTGGTTTCTGGGATCATTTCTCAAATGAAGTATTTGTACCCAAATCCTTACACAAAGCCTTTTTGAAGGGTAACTCAGGCTAAGACAATTTTTTTTTTTTTTGGAATTCAGTATTATATAATTTATGTGGGACACAAAACACTGCTCTAATTGCTAACCACAAGGCTATGTAACCTTTCTTGGCATCACATTGTCCTGAATCTCAGAGAATTTAACAATAAATAAAGAAAAGAAATTATCCTATGCACCTCAAATATCCATTCCTACTTCTTGTACAGTAATAGAGCCCCTAAATGATGCTGGAAACATAGCTCTAAATATAGATACTACATTTCTCAGCTTTATCTCAGGGACAGGTGTCATATGATTGCCAAGATAGATGGGCCCTTGGTACTTAACTTCTTGTCTTCTTGAATGGAACGAATGAGCTTTTCCTTTTCCTCTTCCTTTCTCTCTTAGAAGAACATGGAAGCAATAGTGATTTGTACTTGACCATGCAGATCAGGAATCGCCTTAGGGATGCTGAAGAGACGGGATGGTAGGAGCCTGGC
Source organism: Suricata suricatta (assembly GCF_006229205.1). Taxonomy (NCBI): domain Eukaryota; kingdom Metazoa; phylum Chordata; class Mammalia; order Carnivora; family Herpestidae; genus Suricata; species Suricata suricatta. The sequence continues at coordinate 103,340,161 of NC_043702.1, forward strand.
TCATCGACACTGTGGGGCTGGTGGAGCCCGACATCAGGCTAATCTAAATTTCTGCTATTTTGAGTCTCAGGCACAACTGCTCCACCCATAACCAAGCTAATACTCATCAGAACCTGAGATTGCAGACATTTAGGATGTCCAACACTTAGGAGAATCCCTAACATCTTGAATAGATGGGAGAAATGCACATGAAAAAACAACAACAGCAATGTGTGTCTTTATTTATGGATTTCTCTCATAAAGCATGAAATAGTTTGTGGCCATTTGTGTTTTTCTTTCCCTATAAAACAATGGCTCACCTTGCAATTAAAAAATTTCAAGCTAAGTTGCAATGATAGCCCCAGTTTTGGTTGATTTTCCTCAATGCTTATATGCAAATTGAATATTTGCCAAATTAAAATATTTTGGCTTTAAGTTCCATTTCTTACATATTGACAGTAACATGGGACTTCCAACTTAAAAAACATTTAAAAAAATAAGCAAAGATAAAACCTACATAAAAGATCATTTTTAAAGGGATTTGAGCTAAGAGAACTCTCCGCAGACCCTCAGAACAAGCAGATCAGAACAAATTATGAAAATCGGACATTGGAACAATGCACCTTGATGCAAAGGGCAAGATGCAGAGAAACACCAAGGCTGAATGTTTATGTGAGCACCATGATCTGGCAAGTAAGCAGGGAGTCAGAGATAAGGGGATTAAGTCTGGAACCCTGGGGCCCACAGAAGGGACCACAGTTACCTAAGGTCAGTTTCATTTACTGATTTCCAAGTGCCCAAGAGGGTATAGAATCATCAATTTAGCTACCCAGTATTCTTGCAGATTAATAGTAAGCAAATATGAGCTGGAAAATGAAATAATCAGATTTAAAGGGAATAAAGTACCATAAATAGGAGTCAGCAATAAAAACTAAGTCAGTGTCATAGAATCCAAAAGTCTTCAGATATTAAGATTATTAGGCACATTTTTAAAAGCAGTTTATAAAATTCACATGGTGGTAAGCAACAGTTGCTACAAATAGTAATGCAGATTTAAAAATATTTAAAATATATACAACCTAAAATATAATAAATGAATAGAAACTTAGGCATGGCTTAATAAAAAATAAAGCAAATATACAAAAGTCCTAAAACTTTTATCTTTTGGTAGCTGAGAAATTTGTTAACATGGAAAAGATGAAATAATTTATTAACAAATTATGAAAACTTCAGCAAGGTGACTATATATAAAAATAAACAGTAATAACCTGTATTTCTAGTTACTAATTTTTAATTACTTCATGGAACAACAAACAGTTTCTTTAATATTGAAACCCTAAATAACTGGGAAGACACATAAATTTCTTAGGTAAAATGATACGCATTGTAAATATGTCAACGCTCTTCAAATTTATCCATAATTTTTTGTATTACAATCAACAAATTATTATTTTTCAAGTCAATTGACAGAATGATTCTAAAACTTGTGTCCAAGAATAAGGGATTTGAGCCCACCTACCATATATTAAGACGTATAATGTAATAATTAAGATAACTGATATAGGAACAGAGATTGATAAAAGGAACAGAAAGAGACATCAGACTCAGACCCGTAAATGATACAAAAATATCCAATGATAGATATGGCTGTATAGATTGGTAAGGAGAAGAATGGTCAAGTTATTCACATGAAAACATTAATTGGATCATAATCTTATACTACACATAAAATTAATTCTGGTGGATTACAACTTAAATTTTAAAGGCCAAACTTGAGGCACCTGGATGGCTAAGTTAGTTAAGTGTCCGACATTGGTTCAGGTCATGGTCTCACAGTTTTTGAGTTTCAGTCAGGCTTTGGGCTCTGTGCTGACAGCTCAGGGACTGGAGCCTGCTCAGATTCTGTCTCCCTCTCTCTCTCCGCCCCTCCCCTCCTCACACTTTTGTCTCTCTCTCTCTCTCAAAAACAAATACATGTCAAAAAAAATTTTAAAGGCCAAACTGCAATGTTTTTAAAGTCAATATAGAAAAGTATCTATCTTTGCAGAGTAGAGAACTGTATCTTATGCAAAATATAGAAACTCGGGTCACAAATGTAAAGATTGAGATTTACAGAATTTAAAATGCAAGTACTGAATAGGCAAAAGGCATGTGGAATAATGTGATTTTGTCTCTGACATTTGAATAGCTCAATATAAAATATGAAAATTGTCCAATTTAAAAATAAGCAACGTTTAAGCAAGTATTTCAAAGAGGAAGCTCATAGACATGAGATAATGTGTTTATTTTAATTAATAATCAAATAGCTGGAATTAAGATTATAATTTGACATAATTTAATATGACCAGATTGCTAACAATTATAAAGTCTGACAATGCCAAATATTGAAAAGCATGGCTGTCAAAATGAACTTACATAAACTAGAAGCCATGAGTTGGTACAACCATTTTGGAAAATGTTTGGCATTTTCTTGCAACATTGCATAAACACATATGTGTTGTTGTAACAAATTTCACTCTTAATTATATCTGTTGGAGTGCTTGCATGCATGGACACAGGAACAAGAAAGTCCACAGCAATTTCATGTGTGAGTGTGCCCATGTGTCATTTGTATTAAAAAAATTGGAAAAAATAAATGATCATTGCCAAAAGAATAGATGAAGTATAGTGTATTTGTTCAGTGGAGGACTCTATAGAAATAAAATAAACTACAGGTATGCATGGTATGTGCTGAAAGCCTGCTTTAGCAAGCACATGCTGCATGTCCCTCTTAATCGCTGCCTTGAGAATGCAGAGATCCCGTCCTCCCTCTATGTGCCCATCAAGCAGGATACGTAGAAAAATATGTAGAGCATTCAAGGTCAGAGTCTCCAGGGTGCACTACTGCATGTTCTCTGTTATGATGAATCCTGTCCAGGTGTCAGGCTCTGATCTCCCTGGAACACCGGGCAATGCAAGGTGGGAGAGTTTTCAGATAGCACTGGGCTAGCTGTTACTCTATACAAGCTTGCTGCAGGTAGTTTCAGCAGTAGACACTTTGTCATGGACAGCTCCTTGACTCTTTGTACTTAAGTTCCCCCAATAAACTTGGGTCTCAATCACTTTCCAGGGCATTTCTTTGGTATTGCTGGATTATCACCCACCTTCTGTTTAGAGTCTGCTGGGGTGTGGCTGCACAAGGTACAAGCAATGGCTTGTAATGTGAGTCTCAGAAACATAGGACAAATCACACTGTTACTGTAAAACTAATGAATCATACTGAACAGTGTGTTCTTTTAGGCTACCATACATTCAAAAAGAGGGGAGGAAGGATAACTTTCTCTTGCAAAAATGGAAACAAGGAAATGACACAGATCACACCTTAAAACTTTGGATACTCCTTATGTTCTCACTCATATGTGGATCTTGAGAAATTTAGCAGAAGATGATGGGGAATGGGAAGGGGGGGAAAGTTACAGAAAGAGAGGGAAGCAAACCATAAGAGACTTTTAAATACTGAGAACAAACTGAGGGTTGATGGGGGTTTGGGGAGAGGGGAAAGTGGGTGATGGGCATGGAGGAGGGCATTTGTTGGGATGAGCACTGGGTGTTGTATGGAAACCAATTTGACAATAAATTATATTAAAAGAAACCTCCGATACTTTTCTATCTAGATCTTAACATGTGTGGTGGATTCAAGGGTTGATTTTGTCTTTATACTGCTTATCTTAGATATGCACTACGTACATCCTTCAGCATATATTACACATAAGACACATTTACAACCCATCTTAATGAGATTCAGTGGTACCAACCTTCTGAGGCACCTAGTGTGATCTGGGAAAGAACATCATTTCTCTTTACTACAGTCTCTTTAACTGTAAAATGAAGATAACGATCCCTATTGATTGGGAGGACAAAATGTGTGTTTGCCTTTGCACATACACTGAAAAAGGTGGTAATCATTATCACATTTTTACCAGCTACTTTGTGCTGTCTTTCCACCGGCCCACATGATGAAGGGTTGGTTAGATGTGATAGCTAAAAATAGCAAAGAGAGCACCACAGAAGTGGAATTTCTTTTCTTTTTAAAATCTTTTTATTTTTTTTAATTAATTAATTTATTTATGTACTCTCTACACACAACGTGGGGCTCGAACTCCCAACCTCGAGATCTAGATTCACAGGTTCCATCAAATGAGCCAGCCAGGCACCCCTCCTTTTTTTTTTCTAAGAGATGTGTTTTTTTAATGTTTATTTATTTTTGAGAGAGAGAGAGAGAGAGCTAGTCAAAGAGGGGCAGAGACAGAGGGGAGACACAGAACCCTAGCAGGCTCCAGGCTCTGAGCTGTCAGCCCCAAGTCTGACTCAAGGATCAAACTCACAGACTGTGAGATCCTGACCTGAGATGAAGTCTGATATTTAACTGACTGAGCCACCCAGGTTCCCCAGGAAATGTATTGTTTTGCTGTTTCCAAAGTTAATGATATCTGGATTTGTAATTCCTTGAACTGGCAGAACATAATTGGTCAGCTCAATAATCTCACTCCCTGGGAAAGCATCTAGTGTCCTGTTATTTTATTTTCTTTGCATAACACACATCTGTCAAGTACCTACTGTTTTCACAGCCACACATTAGGCACTTGGCAGGGGGTCAAATATCTCACTGAATAACTAAATGAGGGAATGGACCTTGTGTATGCCAAGCAGCCAATGTTTGTCATTGAAATGTCTTACCTTAGTTCTGTTGTGCCCGTTTGTAAAATCACCCCAAATCGCCCCAAAACAAACACCAGAGACTGCTAGGGAGACCGAGTCACGCGTGCAAAAGCCAAGGGCCTTTATTACAAGCTTAAGCTCGGGCTCACAGTCTCCAGCCAACCCCCTGGCCATGTGGAGAGAGCCCTGAACAAAGGCAGGGCAGGGCCTTTTATGCCTTTGGGAGGGGGAGTTGCAGGAAATGATGACAGGTGTACAGTGATCCAATCCCTGCCCCCCCATCAACACTGGCAGTTGTGGGAGCCAATCACACCATCTGGAGCACTGACCAATCAGAGTGGGCCCAGGACACCCCATGTGGGGCGTGACTAGGCCCACCTCTAGAAAGGTCAAAGGTATCTGCCTCCTTCCCTGAAAGGGCGCCGCAGGAGTTGTCCCTCCTTAATGCTCACCCTTTAAGGAGAAGCCGGCACCTTCCCCTTTAGGGGAAGGCTGGATCGGACCTG
>NC_043702.1:103345443-103401502 GCF_006229205.1 Suricata suricatta
GAGCATTAAGGAGGGACAACTCCTGCGGCGCCCTTTCAGGGAAGGAGGCAGATACCTTTGACCTTTCTAGAGGTGGGCCTAGTCACGCCCCACATGGGGTGTCCTGGGCCCACTCTGATTGGTCAGTGCTCCAGATGGTGTGACTGGCTCCCACAACTGCCAGTGTTGATGGGGGGGGCAGGGATTGGATCACTGTACACCTGTCATCCTTTCCTGTAACTCCCCCTCCCAAAGGCATAAAAGGCCCTGCCCTGCCTTTGTTCAGGGCTCTCTCCACGTGGCCAGGGGGTTGGCTGGAGACTGTGAGCCCGAGTTTAAGCTTGTAATAAAGGCCCTTGGCTTTTACAGGCGTGACTCGGTCTCCCTAGCAGTCTCTGGTGTTTGTTTTGGGGCGATTTGGGGTGATTTTAAAAACTTGGGCACAACAATATCCAGCACATGAATTAAAACTGAAAGCAGGAAAAAAACATTCCCATACCTAGAGACAATCCTTGTTATTAGGTCAAGTATTTTCCTTATTTTCTTATTGCATCTTGTGATCTCATAGTTATCAAGATAATATATAAGCATTATTATTTTTCTAGTTTCAATACTTCACAGAAGGCATATTTTCTCTTAGATGAAGGAGAGGACTTCCAGACACAGTAAAAGGTACTTTAAAAAATTTGGTATAGAAAGACATAGTGCATTTTTTATATACCTAATAAGTTTTGAGCTTTTATAATAGAATGGATTTCCATTTATTTCCCCTGCCTTCATTTCATACATTTTTTGGATCAGGGGAATGGACTGATTGATTAACTCATGAGATCCCAACAGCCCGCAGATTTTACAATGTCCAGAGCAGCTAGAGATGGTCACAACACACTGATAAACAGAAAACCTCAACACCCAATGGTAACGTGTTGTTAGACACATTTGGGACCGGCTCGGAAGGCTGGCGGTACATTTTTAGAGGACTCCTAACCTTGGGTTTCGGGGCTCGGCGACCTTTTATTGAACACTCCATTATGCCTAATATGAATGGATTAACATTACTGTAGATGAACAATGAGAAGAAATGTCGAACACCATTTTACTGTTTGCTGAGGCAGGGAATAGGGGCACAATGAAAGCAAGGAGGCTGTAACAATGAGACCTAATTTGAAAATGTGACCGTTTATAAATGAGAGGAAAAATTCTGTGTAACAGGCGATCCCTAAAAAACAGGCTAAGGTTTTCTTTTGATAGTACTTTTTTTCCTTCTCCAAATAAAAATCAATTGCTTTGGGGTCTATTCCCTTCCCCAAATATTCTCTTCGTCTCTGTTGTTATATTCAAAACACTGAATATGAAAAGAAGAAGAAAAAAGCCACAATTCACATAATACACCAAACTAATTTCATTTTGAGGGTGAACTGAATTGGAAAAATCTCATTTTCTTAAGAAAACTTTGTGTTTCATAAAGTCTTTATGTGCTTTGGAGGAACATGCCTTGCCCTAAGGAGATGCCTCTGCCTTGTTGTTGAAGCAGTGAGAGAGAAAGGAAAAGAGAATAAAGAAAATAGCCTTTCTACAAAGTGCAAAGGCTTAGACATTTTAATTCCGTCATTTCCCCATTATTTCTTGGTTGATCAAGCATTTTCCCTAAGCAAATTCTCACTTATCTGCTTTTGTGGTGCCTCTGCCTATGCAAATTACAACCTGCGTTTAATTATATGCGGGCCCCTCTCAACACCTGATGATACTGGGAGTGAAACTAGAAAGTGCATTAAGCAGCTTCAGTGGGATTTTATACGCACCATAATGACCTTTCGGTATGAATTCTTAGCAAGGAAGAAGGATTTATACTTTTCATATTCTATAGGAAGTTGTTCTTTGTTATAAGATGTCATTTGCGATCTGTAGTGACATTTGACTAGAGGTGTAAAAATGTCATATTTTACCATTGACAGATCCAGTCTGTTCTCTCTCATCATGGGATAAGGGGCTTTTTCATGCATATATATGACAGCTAGAGATGTTCTTTCAGATAGATTTTCTTTCCTTCAGTTATTAAATATGCAGGATGTTCATTATGCACCAGAGCCTGAATAATATAAGATTAGTGGGAAACCTTTGTAGGGGCCTTTATTATCATTATTAATATTAATCATATATGCCGCACTCACTTTTCTACTTTGCAAACTCAAATGTCAATAGAATAAGCAAACGTCCCCCTCCCCACTCCACTCTGGTAGGTAAGGACAAAAAAGCTCCAGAGTGAAAACAAGAAAAATCTTTACCATGGTTTTTAAAACAATAAGAGAAGGAACAAGAGCCCAACTTTGGGCTGAAAGGAACAATTTGGTAAGTGGAAGTGAAGTTTAAGAAGTAAATAAAAGTCCCCAAGTAATCCACATTGGGAGTGGGAGTTGTAAAACTGAAACGCAAGACCTTTACATGCCCCACCCCCACCCTGTTATTGACATAAAATTGACACCTTCTCATCCTGGAGTCCAGGTGCTTCCCCTACTTCACACTGATTTGATTGAGTTGAATAAATACTCGTGCTGTGTCAGCTACTTAATTACAATTGAGTTCTGCAATCCCAGACCTCACTTTCATCTTTACTCAGGATTCACACTATGGGTATGTCATATACTTGAAAATACTACTTCCCCATAAACAGAATTTAAAAAAAATGTCTAACAGATGTAGTATATTCTTCCACCTACCAATGTTCTCACATGTATTTTTACTATAGCATCTGTTACATGCACGAGTGAATAAATGAATGAAAGCTTCATCATTTTATCCCGGACATCCAGTAGATTCTCTAGTGCCTATGAATATGCAACAAAGATTTTTGGAATAAGGGGTGCCTGTGTGGCTCCGTGAGTTAAGTGTCTGACTCTTGATTTTGGCTCAGGTCAAGGTCTCAGGGTTGGTGAGATTGATCCCTGTGTTTCTCTGTGTTGACAGTGCAGAGCCTGCTTAGGATTCTGTCTCCCTCTCTCTGCTCCTCCCCAGCTCCTGTGCTCTCTCTTTCTCAAAATAAATAAATAAATGTTAAAAAAAAGATTTTTGGAATAAATGAAAGTTAGATTGCTTGCTGAAATGTAACTAATGACAAAGATGATAAAACTGGTTGTAACTCTAAGTCTCCCACTTTGTGTAGTGTAGTGTGATGGGAAAGGTAGTGCCTTCAGAGCAACACAGAGGCATTGACATTCACTAGGATTGTGACTTTAACTGTACTGTGTAACTAAAAGTCTGTTTCCTAATCCGCCAAATGGAGATTATAATATCTGTAAGACAGAGTCAATGAAAAGATGAAATGGAATAATGCATGCAAGTTTCCTGGCACTGAGAATGCTCCATACATATTAACTAGTATTTTTTTCTTACACCTGTGCTTTAAACGTTGACACACTTCATCTTCTTCCCCAGGGCCCTTATCTCTCACAACATGCACACTGACCTGGGAGAGTTTCGTCCATCTCATGCCTAGAGATGGCATCCTTCGGGTCATAGCTCCCAGACTCATTTCTGAATGTGTATATTTTATTTCTCTCTGGATTCCTTTCCTTGAATGGCCCAAGAGAACATTAAACCTTTAATATTAGTATAACCTAGAGGCCAAAAGTCTTTTGATCACACTTAGTGTAAATATGAATATGTGCTTCTGCAAAGATGTTAATATACCTCTGAATAGGGTGGCATCCCTACCACAGATGGAGGTGCTGTGATAAATGACAGGCTCACCTTATGAACAATTCTGACAAGAATTTTGAAAAGGCATCATGAACTTAATAGCTTATTTTTTTTAATGTTCATTTATTTCTGAGAGAGACAGAGTGTGAGCAGGCGAAGCAGAGAGAGAGAGAGAGGGAGACACAGAATGTGAAGCAGGCTCCAGGCTGCGAGCTGTTAGCACAGAGCCTGACACAGGGCTTGAACCCACGAAATGCCAGATCATGCCCTGAGCTGAAGTCCGAAGCTCAATGACTGAGCCACTCAGGCACCCATTACTAGCTTTTTATTAGGTTGTATGGGGATTAGAATTAATACATGTAATACACATTTTTTAAGTTTATTTATTTTGAGAGAGTGAGCAGGCAAATGAGCGGGGGAGGGGCAGAGACAGAGAGAGAATTTGAAGCAGGCTCCAAGCTGTCAGCACAGACAGGTGGGGCTTGAACTCATGAGCAGTGAGAACAGGATCTGAGTCAGAAACTGAGAGTTGGATACTTAAGCAACTGACCCATCCAGGTTCCTCGTGAGTGGCACACTTTGAGGAGTGAATACATTTTAGCTTTTATTGTGATATCTGCCCTGGCTGGCTGGTCGGTCAATGCAGGTTCCTGAGGGAGGGAGTGAGAATAGGGTAGGGCAGGGAGCACAGAGAATGGAGGCAAGACAAAGTCTCTGATCAAGCCTCCGTTTGTTGAAAACACACAAAACTTATAAAGGGTTCAAGGCGGGAGACAAGGCAGCTGACCTAGGTTGGTTGCTAAGAAACAGGGTCAAGTAAATAAGGGGAGACCTGGAGCTGAAACAGCACCTAAAGGATCGGTAAGAAGGCTCAGAGTGGCTGTCTGCAGTGCTGAGCGGGGAGCGATTAACATACTCTGCCTTCAGGCGGCTGATCTTTTGTTCTACTGGCTCTCTAGGCTGGCTGTCTCCAAGCCCTGAATCAGGAAATACACTTCCCTTGCCTGCAGATGGCTGATCTTTGTTTTTCTGGCAGCTCCCTACAGGGAATGACACTTCCTTGCCTGCAGGCGGCTGATCTTGGCCGCTCCCTACAGATATCCAGAGCGGAACTAATTCTATGCCTTCTCAGATTATTTCTCCTGTGTCCCCTAATCCCGATGTTGATATCTGCCATCTTCTTGGGTTCTTAGCGCATGTGTAGTTCACCAACAGCAGTTCATTCCCACCGAACCCCGCTTCTGTGCTACTAGCCACAGAGCGCAACCAAATCTAGTGATAGATATTCTCACTCAGTGTTTTTAAATGTGTCATGTCCATGACTATCATTTTTCCGGCATGATTCCCATCTCTAAGTTCAGGTTACAGTGCAGATGTGTCTTTAAGCGTATTTTTAAATTAAAAATGTGATATGCACATATGTTGAAAAATCGACAGAAGAGTGAAAAAATATGTTTTCCATCCCAGATCTCCAGGCCCACTGTCCACACTCCTACGCAAGCAACTGCGTGTGTATTGTTTACAGGTTGTCACGTGCACTCACACTCACAATGCACGTGTACACTGAATATCACTTTTATTTTACACAAAACAAGACATATTTGTTTTTACACTTATAATAATGACTTTTTTTCCTATGAGTACATGTGAGCCCTTCACTCTTCCTATGTCTGTGGGGCACTTCCTTGAATTCAATCTCACATTGCCTTAGCCCATCCTTACTCTGGGCAATTGGATAGTTTCACTCTTTTGCTTTTGCATATGAACATGTCACTGAATGTTATTTCATAAAATATTTATCATGGCTGAAAGGATGCTTATCATTTTCTAAAATTAGGACTTTAGTGTCAAAGGGTATATACAGTTAAAATTTTGATATGCATTGTAAAATGTCCTACATATATTGCAAAAATTTATTTTATTGCAGTACCTGAAGTGTTAATTTTCCCAATATGTCCAGTTTTGGTATTCAAAAACATTTTCACCAATCAGGTAGGTAAGAAATATTTCATTTTTTGTATTTAAAAATTATTTTGTATTTTTTGTGATTATGCTTATGGTTGTGTGTCTGCTTCTAGATTTGTGACCTTTTTAATGGGTTATTGATTTCTTATTCATCAAAATTCTTTATATCTTAAACGAATTTGTACTTTTTTGTCACATGCCCTTCAATTTTCTACTAGTTTGCAAGCCATCTATCAGTTTTGGGTAATTTTTGTGTGTGGAAATTGTACATTTCTATATTGTCATGTTTATCTATCCTTCCTTTTTGGCCTCCATATTTTGCATGTTAAAAAGTCCTTCTCTACTCAAACTAATTTTAACATAAATTGTCTGTTTTATATTAATGTTTTATAGTAATTGTTTCAAAATTTAAATCATTGATCTATCTAATTTATTTTGTTGTGAGAAGAGAGCATATAATCCTATTTTTCACAATATTATCTGACATGCTGAGTTCTCTAATTTTTTTTCCAGAAGGACCATGGCTATTGTCACACACTTATTTTTCATATAAACTTTTGAATCAGTTTTCCATATTCCTCTCCCTTTCCCTATGAATCTTGTGTTTATTCAAAACCTACAGAATCCCCCAAATATTTTTTTATTAATTGTGATCTTTATAAAATGAAGTCTTTCTAGCCAAGACAGTAAAGCATTTTGATAGTCAAGACTTATTTGAACTCTTCAATAGTTTTCATATTTTATTATCTGGAAATGGAACATTTTACTATAATTCATGGTAGCTTTTATTTGTATGTAAGTATGTTATCAGATAATAGATTTTGTAAGTAGATGGATGGGGAATTATGTTATAGCTCAATCCTAATAGCCTGCAGTAAAGGGCAAGGATAAATCTAACCAGCAGATTTTCACCCTAGCGAAAGTTACTATGCATGTAAGAGATAGTGTCACCGTTTTCAGTCAAATTGTTCTGCAAGCAGCAATGCAAATTGGGAGAACAAGTATTGTGATATGAATCTGCAGATACAGATTTATTTTCATTTGTTGTATCCAAACCCATGATAACACGTTACATGTGGTACTTGCTACCCACTCGATCTTTGTATATAATTCTAGCTCTTCCCTTCATGGTCCAATCCTTTACAGTTGTGACAAATCCTTCCCAAACTCCTCCCCAAACTTTTTTCCAATAAGGCACTAACTAGAGCATGTCTTGCTCTGTTTCAAGTCAGTATGTAGTTAATTTTCAGGTTTATTTTCTTATTATACAATGCTTATCATAAGGTGAGGGCTCTATTGCTCCTGCAATGGGGAGGAAAGCCTGCACAATTTAGGCATAGTTTGAACATAAAATTTATTTTTATTTTTTTTAATTTTTTTAAAAATTTATTTTATTTTCTATGTTTATTTACTATTGAGACAGAGAGAAACAGAGCATGAGTAGGAGAGGAGCAGAGAAGAGGGAGACACAGAACCCAAAGCAGGCTCGAGGCTCTGAGCTGTCAGCAAAGAGCCCGAAGTGGGGCTCGAACCCACAGACTGTGAGATCATGACATGAGCCGAAGTCAGACGCTTAACCAACTGAGTCAACCAGATGCTCCCTAAAATGTATTTTTAAAGATAATTCTTTAAGATGGGTTCTCTCATTTCTGAAGGTGAAATAATACAAATATTCTACAATTCCTTATTGTTCTATTTTGATGTATTTCCACCCTGTCTACTCTTTCCTAATTTATTTTTTAAATGTTTATTTACTTATTTATTTATTTAGAGAAGGAGAGAAGCCCAAGCAAGATCTGTGCCACCAGTACAAAGCCCGACACAGAGTCTAGTCTCACAAACCTTGAGATCATGACCTAAGTGGAAATCAAGAATCAGACTCTTAACAGACTGAGCCACACAGGTGTCCCTTCTTTCCTAATTTATTAACATTTCCCTGTTTATGTATTTTAATTATCATTGCTAGCAAAAACTCCAACACAATATATATTTCCTTTGATCATCCAATCAACACTGTAATTTAATATATTTCTAATTTCTTGGAATATTATTATATCATCTTCACTGTGTTAACAAGGGAATTTTTTCTTTTATTTAATTTTTCTTAAATATGCAAGTTCAAGCTCATTGCAAATTATTGCACTCCTTCATTCTGTTAGCATTATATTTTCTCACTATTTTTCTTTCAATGATCCTGGCAACATCATCAAAATATATCTAAACTTCTGTTGATCTGCAGCAATTTTGCCCCTATAACCCTGTACTCTCTTTATACTTCTTGATGCATATTTTCATCTATTTAAATAAGATGTTTTCATTACATGTTTGACTATCTGTTCTTGCAACTACATTATCTTTTCTTTGGGAGGTATTCATTTAAAGATTGTACATATATCTCCCTGACTTTTTCCTTGCCATTTGTGATACCAATTATGGATTGTCTTTTCAAAATATAAACATATAAATCATTGACTTGAAACAGGGGCAGCCTGAATGAACTAAAATTTGTGTATTGGAAGCTAGGGAAAAAAAGTAATAATCAGATTCTATTACATTCTTCTCAAGTGCACATAGAACATTCTCCAGGATAGGTTATATGGTAGGCCACAGAAAAAGTTTTCTTAATAAATAAATTTAAGAAGTTTGAAGTTATATCAAGGATTTTTTCTGATCACAATAGTATAAAATGAAAAATCAATCACAAGAAGAAAATTGGAAAATTCACAAATAATGTAGAGATTAAAAACTTATTACTGAAAAACCAATGGGTCAAAGAAAGAAAGAAAAAAGAAAAAATACCTTGAGGCAAAAGAAATGGAAATACAATATACTAAAACTTATGGAATGCAGCAAAAGCAAGTTTAAGAGGGAAGTTCATAAGTGATAAATGCCTACTTAAAAAAAGAAAGAAAGAAAGATTTCAAATATACAACCTAAGTTTACATGTCAAGAGACTAGAAAAAGAATACCAAAGTCCAAAATTAGTAGAAGGAAGACTATTTCAGAGATCAGAGTGGACATGAATGAAATAGACCTAAAAAGACAATGGAACATATCAATAAAACTAAATGTTAATTTTCAAAAGATATAATAAAAAAACCCTTAGCTACAGTTGCTAAGCAAAAAGAGAGTCCTCAAATAACTAAAATTAGAAATGAAGGAGCAGATGTAACAACAAAAGAAATACAAAGGAGCCTGAGAGTACTGCAAACAATTACATGGCAACATGCTGCACAACTTAAAAATATGAAGAAATTGCTAGAAATTTACAGTTTGTCAAGAATGAATTATGAAGAAACAGAAAATCTGGATAGGATTCCTAGTAAGTAGATTTAATCAGCATTCAAAACCTTCCAACAACCAAAGTCCAGGACCAGATGGATTCATTGTTGAATTCTACCAGACATTCAAAGAGGAATTAATATCAAGTTCCTTCTCGAACTTTTTCAAAAAAATAGAAGAGGATAGAACACTTCCAATCTCAGGGCACCTAGGTGGCTCAGTTGGTTCAATGTTCAACTCTTGGTTTTGGCTTAGGTCGTGATCTCATGGATTCATGAGTTCGAACTCCACATTGGACTCTGTGCTGACAATGTGGAGCCTGCTTGAGATTCTCTCTCTCTCCGTCTCTCTCTGCCCCTCCCCCACTCATACTGGCTCTGCAACTCACAAAATAAACAAAAAAACATGTATATATGCATATATGTACATGTATAATAACACTTCCAAACTCTTTTTATGATACCATCATCACTATGATACAAAAACCAAACAAAGATGCTACAAGAAAAGGAAACTATAGGACAATAGATATACCTGATGAACACAGATAGAAAAAATCTCAATGAAGTATTGGGAAACCCGATTCAATAGCACGCTAAAAGTACCATACTGTAAGATCAAGTTAAACTTATTCTAGGAATGCAAGGATGGTTCAACATCTGTAAGTCAAAAAACAAAAACAAAAACAAAAACAAAAAGGTGATGTATCACATTAACAAAATGAAGGATAGAAATCATATAATCATCTCAATAAATGTAGAAAATCCATTTGACAGAATTCAACATCCATTTATGATAAAAACCCTCAACAGATTGTATATATAAAGAATGTACCTTAACATAACAAAAACCTTATATAAAGCCATAGCTAATATTATATTCAATGGTGAAAAGTTGAAACTGTTTCCTTGAAGATCAGTAAAAAGACAAATATGCCCACTCTTGCCCTTCAACATAATATTATGATTTCTAGTAAAAGTATTTAGGCAAGAAAATGAAATAAAATATATTCAAATCACAAGGAAACAGTAAAATGTCACTATTTGTGATAACATGATATTTTCTATAGAAACCCTACAGACTTCACCCAAAATTGTTAGAACTGATAAATGAATTCAGTAAAGTTTCAGGATGCAGAATCAACATACAAAAATCTGTTGCATTTCTAAGTATTAATAAAAACTATCAAAAAATAAGAAAATAATGCCATTTACTACTGCTTCACAAAGAATAAATATCTAGAAATAAACTTAACCGGGAAAGTGAAAGATCTATACACTGAAAACTATAAGACACTGATTTTAAAAAAAGGAAGACACAAACAAATGGAAAGATATTCTATGTCCATGGAAGAATTAATATTGTTAAAAAGCTCATACTCTCCCCAAAGCAATACACACATTCAATGCAACTTAAAATTCCTGTGGTAATTTTCTCAGAAACAGCATGAATAATCCTAATTTTTATAAGGAACCATAAAGGTACCAACTAGCCAAAGTGCTCTTGACAAAGAGAAACAGAGTGGGAGGCATGACACTTCTTGATTTCAAACTATACTACAAATTTATAATATTCAAAACAGTATGACACTGACATAAAAACAGACATACAGATCAATGGAATAATAGTGATCCCAGAAATAAACACAAGCAAATATAGTCAATTAATTTACAAAAAAAAGCCCAAGTTATCCAATGGATAACATACAGTCTCCTCAATAAATAGTGGGGAAAAAATGAAAAGCCAATGAAAAGAATGAAACTGGACCACTATCTTATATCATACACAAACATTAATTCAAAACAGATAGACTTGAACTGAAACTTTGAAGGTATAAAATTTTTAGAAGAAAACATAGGTAATAGGCTCCTTGATATTGGTCTTGACAATGATATTTTTTTGGATTTGACACCAAAAGCCAAAAGAAACAAATATAAACAAATAAGTCAACATTAAACTAAAAAAAAAAAAAAAAAAACAAACTTCTGCATAGCCAACTGTCAATAAAAATGGAAAGGCAACCTACGTAATGGAAGGAGTTATTTGCCAATCACATATCTGATCAGGGATTAATATCCAACATATACAAAGAACACATATGATGCAATAGAAAAAAATTAAGTAATTTGATTTTAAAAAGTGCAGATAATTTGAATAAACATTTTTTCAAAGAAGACAAATGGATGGTGAACAGGTACCTGAAAAGATACTCAACATCACTGATCATCAGACAAATGCAAATCAGAACCACAATGAAATTCCACTTCAAACTTGTTAGAATGACTATTATCCAGACAAGAAATAATAAGTGTTGACAAAGATATGGATATGAAGAAAGGGAACTCTGGTGAATTGTTGGTGGGAATGTAAATTGGTGCACTATGAAGAAGGGTATGGAGTTTCTCCAAAAAATTAAAAATAGAATTATAGCATCCAACAATTCTACTTTTTGGAATATTTCTGAAGGAGACAAAATCCTTATCACAAAAAGACATATACACCCTCATGTTCATTGCAGCATTATGTACAATAACTAAGACATGGAAACAAGGCAAGTGTCCATCAAGGGTTGAATGGATAAAGGAAATGTAATATGTATATCACATTTATAATACATAATACCAATATAATATTAATATATATTATTATTTATTATATAATATAAATGTTAAACATAATATATTCAATATATTCTATGTGTTATTCAGCCACAAATAAAGAAGAAACTTTGCCATTTATGACAATATGGATGTCCCTTGAGAGCATTATGCTAAGTGAATCAAAGACAAATAAGAGAATTTCATTGATATGTAGAATATATAAAACAAAATTACACTGAACTCAGAGACCCAGAAGAAAAATTGGTAGTTTCTAAAGGTGGAATGGGAGCAAAATGGGTGAAGGTAGGCAGAAGGTACAAACTTCTAGTTACAAATAAGTTCTAGGTATGTCCTACGTAGCATGGTAACTATGGTTAATGACACTATATACTGGAAAGTTGCTAAGAGAGTAGATCTCATCAAAAGAAAAATATCTTTATGTACGGTGATGAATGTTAACTAGACCTATTGTGGTGATCATTCCACAATACATACAAACATTGAATCATTACGTTATATACCTGAAACTAATATCATGTTATATGCCAATTAGATCTCATTAAAATAAACAAAAAACAAAGATAAGTGATCTATGGGGTGGAAACAAACCTAAAAACCTTTGAATTCTGAACCAAAGTGTTCTAGATTTTTCTAGTGATCACAAGAAGCATTGGGAGTTTTTCCATTAGGAAGCATGGTCAAAGGAAAATGTAGGAAGAACAATTTGGTGGCCATGTGGGGGAGCAAGCACCCAGAAACATAAAGACAGATAAAAAGTGATTAGATGGTGAAAAGATGGAGAGAAAGAAATACTATTTTTGAGGAGCCAAGCATGGCTTTGTGGGTTTTTGTTTGAAAATTAAAGAAAAAATTCCTATGGAATAATAGAATTCTAACCTAATTTGAACACATGTTCCATTGCTTATTTATTCACTGAATTCCCATAAGTAGGTTCCATTTTATATGTAAAAAAGCTAAAGAAAACATGAACTCTACTCTTTTTTTTGACTAATACATTATTTAGAATATGGTAACTGAAAGAAACACATTCACCTAATTTCTTATGCGTTTTTGCAACCCCACACACTGGGATGAAAAGCAGATTGAGATAAAGGAAGAATTTGGTTAAGTTAAAGAAGACTTTTCTTTTTCATTTTTACAAGCTTTACCATAGACTCTGAATGACTTGAATTTTATTTTCCAAAGTAGTTATTCCTTCTCTTAAATGAACTATATTTTTTTAAATGCCTTGCTGAATTGGGTAACATGTAAATGAGAAGTTAACAGTGACTTTTGAATTGAGAGACCTGGATCTCCCACTGCTGACTGTATGCCCAAACATAATTCATTTAGAACTTTTCCGAAACAAAACTTTTTAAATAAAGGTTGTGAGTACATAAGCTCAATGCAGGTTTATTATATGGATCAATTCAATTCATTCAATTTAGCAGTATTTAATTCAATGCCCACTAAATGCAATAAACAAACATTAATGACAGCCTAAGAATTAATAGGAATATGACTTCTAATAAAAAGTAGCACTCATTACCACCATGGCCACCAAGACTTACCCTGTCTGATGCAGTTAAAACAAGGCCACATCTAGCCAACTGGCTTTCAGGATCAGCTTAACATTTTACGATGATGTTGGATCTCAGATCACTATTTTTAAGTTTGGGTAATAATTTACACTTATAAAAAATATTAAGAGTACTCACAAGAGAATAAACGATGAATGTACATGCCAGTCAGTTCATTTACTCTGAGTAACATAACTGTAAACAGAGCCAGAATCTTGAGTCAACTTTCTCAGAAATTTTTATTCTATGGAAAGACTACTTAGGAAGTGAAATAATGTAAAAATACTTGGTAAAGTAAAATTCAAAAGACTATTACTGAAATATCTCATGTTTTTAAAGGTATTTTAATGCCTTTAGTTTCGCCAGGAAAATTAGAGCACAAAACAATAGTCATCTGATAACTCCTGTAGTGTGTTGCTTATATACATTCTATTCCAGGGATGTGCATGCATAGTAATTTGGTATTTTTCTGAGCCTGGAATTTTCATCTCTAGTGCTGACAAATAGATATGTTTTGACTATGCTTTTTTTAAAGTTAATGTTTATTTATTTTTGAGAAAGAGAGAAAGAGACAGACAGACAGAGCATGAGGGGAACAGGGGCAAAGATAGAGGGACTCGCTGAATCCGAAGCAAGCCCCAGGTTCTGAGCTGTCAGTGCAGAGCCAGATATGGGGCTTGAACTCACATACTGTGAGATAACGACCTGAGCTGAAGTCGAACACTTAACCGACTGAGCCACCTAGGTGCCCCTTGACTCAGCTTCTAATAGCAAAACATAGTTACATAGTGGTTAAGCATATTTGCTTTGATCAAGTACACGTTAATTTGAATTAAAGATCTACAATTTGTTAACTGTATGATTTTGGACAGGTTCCTTAATTTTCTGAACTTCTGTTTCCTCATTTATAAACAGAAAAATTAGAAAGCTAGTTTCTTGTCTGGTTTCAATGATATGCAGTTTGTAATTTTTTAGCATGTGTTTAGAACAAAGTAAGGGCTCAACGTAGTAACTGCTTGTTATCCTGTAAAGCCAGAACAGTAATGAACATGATTATGAGGAGACATATGACCTGAGAGAAGATAGACAGCTCTTCACAGTGACGACCTGGAGGTCTCTGTAAAGGGCTTGCACTCATAAAACCATGGGCTTCGTAGTTGAACATGACTTGTAACTTAACTGAAGACAACTAATCAAAATAGCCATAGGTTTCAGGATATTCTTTGATAATTATACCTATTTTGTGTGTATTAAGTATGGCAATCTAACCTTTCTCTCATTATTTAAGGAGTTATAAAGTGAGTCAATTAAATTCACTAAGCATCAGACATTCTGCTGTTCACCATGACCACTACAAAGGTGATTAAGACAATATCCTACCTTAAATGATGAGCTCTTATCAGAAATCATAATGATACACTAGAATATTGCATTAACAAGAGCAAGCACAAGATTTTTTTGCAAACACAGGAAACACCTGAAAGAATGTGTGAGAGGAAAGAATGCTAGCTTCTCATTTAATGAGTTTAATTGAGCTAAAAGAATACCCAGGGAGAAAACTCTAGGAGACAACATTATGTAAGAAGTCAAGGAGAGCTGAAAGCTCATGCTGCATAGATTCATGTTGGACACAGAGTGGGACTTATTGTAAGTTGGTGAGGTCCTAAAGAGCCTCTGACAAAATTAAGGAGTTCAATAATTATAATAAAGGCAAAGAAGAACATCTGAAAAATATGAGCAGTGTGCTGATTTGGTGAAAGTTGCAGTGTACAATAAATAAATAAGACTCTCCTAGCTAATTTTGAAAAACATCAGAGGAGTTATATTAATGATTAGAAGAACATTTGGGACAGGAGAGAATGATGAGTATGGGAAGCATAATGTATAGAGTACAGAACAAATTCCAAAAATCATACAGTGGGTCATTTTATGAAATGTTTTTCTTATTGTGGCCACGGGAGCATTTTTCTTCCTATTGGTCCCATAATATAATGTTTATATTTAATGGAAAGAAACAGGAAATACGAATTAGGAGATATGTGATCTTGCCTCATATTGCTATTAATGCACCTGGGAAAGTCACTGTGGTGTTCAAATAGGAATAATAATAATATTTAACCTACTTGTACAAAACACCAGTCCCTACCCTTGTCTAAAAGAGAAAAAGAGATAAAAGATATGAAAATAATTCTAACCATTTAAAATGACAGTGAGTAAATGCCAAGAGTTATTACTGTTGCACACACACATACGAATCACCTAAAAGTTTTGCTGTTGAGTTCTTGGAGCAAAATAGCAAGGTGTTTAGATGCGTTTTGAGGTGTATTGGCACATAATGATCAATGATCAAGAAAGCTCAAAAAGAACAGGAAATTTCAATGGTAAAAATGTGAAAGACATTCTCAAGTACACTATTTCTAATGCTAAAGTAATACTCTGCACTTGTTTACTCATTTTCAAGCATCTTTACATACCTATATGGATTGATTGATATGACAGGTTCTGAAATTAGACGACTCTCACCATATCCTGACCTAGAGGCCACTAAAATGGTTCATGATCCTCAGTGAACCTGACTGCTGCTCTAAGCCCAAGGAAACCAGTGTCTCACCTGTGAGATATATGAAATGAAACTTCTTCCCTTGTAGACATGGGAGGATCAAATTAGGTGCTCACCTGTAATGTATAACCCAGGCTTCAGTATATACATGGTAAGAAATAAATATAGATGACATTGTTATCATAGTTAGTTTCATGTTCTTGCATAGCGAATATCAAGCATGTTTGTTTTATTAGGACATGTTTGAGGTGAGTCAATTGAAACTCAGAGAGGCCAAATCATTTATTCAACATTGCATGGCAGTGCTAAGACCAGAAACCGTAGCTCTGATTCTACATCTAGGGCTGCACCCATTACTCAGATATACCCAGGCAGTGGGACAGATGGAGACATCTGCCTCCAGTAGAATGCCTCCTTAATAGAGCAAATGTGCTACCCCGGAGAACACGCACATTTTCACGAGAAATGCCAAAACTATTCTGCGGACCCACCGATTGGTCAGGATTTCTTATTTTGCCGTGTCAAAACATCTTGGGGCTTCTTATTTCATTTCACCTGGCTCCAAAACTCAAATGGATGTTTCAAAATAAATTTTCTTTAGTCTTACAGAGAGAAGATACCACATTAATCTGAAAAACAAAACACAAACATAAATGCAGGGTGAAAAAAAGATGCCCTGACCTACAGAAACAGGTTTTGGATTATGTGTGGCAAAAATTAAACTCTAAGATAAATGAAGTAAAAATGAGATCAATCCTATTTATAAATATAGCCAAAAATCTTCTGGGATTCCTTGAGCGGGAATAAAATACGTGGGGCAATTCTCCTTTTGCTTTCCCCATATAATCTGGACGTTGTTTGGGGATCAGACCTGGAAATGATATAGACAGTAAGATAACAAGAAACCCCATTCATCACTCTGATGGCTGTTTCACTTTATCTGTGTGTAAATTTCCAGTGATAGAGTAGCCGGTCTCTCTCTCTTTTCAGCCTTATAACCAGTGCTTCCACTGAAGTAAAGTTCTTGTTTCTTTGTAATTAAGTTTCAGGGCACTGCATTGTTATTCATGTATTCTAGAAGAGGTAAGGTTTCCAATTCAGTAATACAGCTCTATCGTAGCCAAAAGTAAGTGAGCAAAGCACCACAGTGGACTAGATATTTAAATATTTCAATGTTAGAATCAAGCCACTATTTATTAGCATACAAACTATGTTGATGCATAAATGCATGTGAATACATACCTATGTACATATATATGCATATTTAAACAGCATCTAATATTTGATACTTCAAGGCAGTGTTTTCTAAAAGAACTTTCTGCTGTAATAAAATGTCCTATATCTGTATATCAGTATGGTAGCCACTAGCCATATGTGGCTATACAGTATTGAAATGTGTCTAGTGAAACTAAGGAACTGCAGTTTTAAGTTCATTTAACTTAATTTTAACTTAAAGAGCCACATGTGGTTATTGACTACCATATTGCTCAATGCTTTCTAGAATAATAACTAACTCGCTTTACCTCAAATGGAACTGTCTTTGTGAAATAATATGTCCTCTGATACTCTTATAATGTAATCTTATATCATATATTATAAATAATTGATGTTTTAAGGAAAAAGCCAAAATGTGCATTGCATATCTTAGCAGTGGATATACTTATGTTTAGGGAGAATAATATCAAATTGGAGGTTATGTCTGAGGTATTAATTATTGTTTCATTGTTGTTCCTCACATTTTCAATGAAGGATTCATCAGAGAAAAAAAAGAACTGAAAGAAAGTATTTGCCTCCTTATAGAGAACTCATAAGACTTTTGGAAAGTTTAGCTTCTTAATGAGGATCTGAATAGTGGTTTTTTTTTTTAAAGAATAGGTTTTCCTCTCATTAAGTGACATACAGAAATTGTAATGTAATGTCTAATCCCTATGACTATCAGCTCTCTGAGGTTTTATTGACTAATATTTACTACTTGTTTTTTCCTTTGATGTCAAACCTTTGAAAGCTAACTAAATTACCAAACTCTCACTGGTGATGGCATTTCACTTATGGAAGTTGCCAACGTGTCTAATCAGTATTATCAGTAATACGCTCAAGGTTTGTCATTCACATGCAATTTGTAATACCTAAGTATTCACTTCCAAATATCTGGAAGCATTCTAAACAGGACTCAGAATAAAATTTTCCATTTCTCTTTTACTCATTGACATTATATTATTCATTGAACTGCCATATAGCATTTTGAAAAAAATATATATGTATAATTTCAAGAGTATAACCTAATGTAATAATTAATGTTGTTAAAGCTGCTACTTTCACACACAGAAAGTTATTAACACACTTCATATAACATGGAAGTTGAACAGTGACCCACTAAAAGTCACATCCCCAAGAATTTCAGAATGTGACATTATTTGGGAATTGGTTTTTGCAGATATAATTAAGATAAAAATAAAATAAAATTATACCAGTTTAGAGTGAGTCCTAATTCAGTGAGTGTTCTTATTAACAACAAATGCAATCACCACACCAAAAACAATAACAAAAAGCAATGCACAGCATACAATGATGTAAACACAGAAACAGGAATTGGAGTGATGTGTCTGCAAGTCAGGAATGCAAGGATGGCTGGTAACAAATGGGAAGTGGGAGAGAGCTGGGTGCAGTTTCTCCTCTAGACTCCACAGAGAGTTTCAGCTCTTCCAGTGCTTGATTTCGGACTTCTGGTCTCCAGAACAGTGAAAAAACATTTTTAACCCACTGAGTTAATAATAATTTATTGTGACAACTATGTTATGTGTTACCTTGACTGGGCTACATGATGCCTGGATAACTGGGGAAAAGTTACTTGTAGGTGTGTCTGTAAGGATGTCTCTAGAAGAGATTAGCATTTGAACCAACAGATGGAGTAGGACCTATTTTACCAACGTGGGTGAGTATTCTCTGGAGAATCCTAACAAATGCAGAGTTTGAGATTGGAAAGTAGAGTGTTGCTGTAATAAATACCTATAAATGAGGACAGCGCTTTGGGATTAGGGAATAGGAGGAGACTGGAAGAATTTTGAGAAACATGATAAAAGCAGCCTAGGTTTTCTTGAAGAGACCGTCTATATAAACATTGATGTTAAAGGTGGTTCTCGAAAGATCTCAGAAAGAAGAGAAGAGGATAGTAGAGGGGACTTCTATCATCTTAGAGAATACTTATATTACCATGAACAGAACGTTGATAGAAATATGAACATTAAAAGTGCTTTTGTTGAGGGGCGCCTGGATGGCTCAGTCGGTTGAGTGTCCAACTTCAGCTCAGGTCATGATCTCACAGTTTGTGGGTTCGAGCCCCAGGTCGGGCTCTGTGCTGACAGCTCAGAGCCTGGAGCCTACTTCGGATTCTGTCTCTCTGTCTCTGCCCCTTCCTTACTGGTGCTCTGTTTCTCTCTGTCTCAAAAATAAATAAACATAAAATTTTAAAAAAGTGCTTCTGTTGAGTTAGCAGAAAGAAATAAAGAACATGCTTATTGATTGCTGGAAGAAAATGATCTTTGTTCTAAAATGGAAAAAGTGTTTGAATTGTCTTCTACTGTTTTGTGGAAAGTAGAACAGGTCAGTGATGAACTTGAATATTTAGCTGTAGAGACTTCCCAGAAATGTGTTGAAGTAACAGTCTGTTTTTTGTTGTTGTTGTTGTTGTTGCTTATTGTAAAATGTGGAGAGAGAGAACAATTGAAGAAGAACCTATTAAGCAAAAAAGAAAATTTGGAAAAGTCTAAATTCTAAATGCTAAAGCATGCTCTGGTGAAAGGGTCAAGGATGAGGCTGGATAATGGTTTGCCACAAAAATTAGGTGATGATCAAGCCATTTCAGCAGAAACTAGGATTGGAAATAGGGTTGTCTAGGAAGAATCTGTGGAGAACCCTCTGTCTAATGGCATAGAACATTTAA
The DNA here is from genome assembly GCF_006229205.1 of Suricata suricatta. Taxonomy (NCBI): domain Eukaryota; kingdom Metazoa; phylum Chordata; class Mammalia; order Carnivora; family Herpestidae; genus Suricata; species Suricata suricatta. The sequence goes on from NC_043702.1 coordinate 103,365,046, forward strand.
TACAGAAGAAGACCAAAGATTTCCAAGAATATCAGCAGAAACACTGCCAGCTGGGACTGATAGGAACAATGCTTGTACAAAATAAAAGACTCCCCAAATTGTGCAAGCAGTAAACGGAGCTGGTAACCTACCCAGATGTAAGCATATGTAACACTTCCAGAAAAAGATGGAGGAGGGGGAGGAAGAAGGAAAGCGGGAAAAAGAGAAGAGGGAAATGTCTAACTAGAAAATCTTGCTTACAGGGAGTATTAAAGGAGTCCTTTAGGAAAAAAGGCCGGGGCAGTAGACAGAACATAACAAAACATGAAATAAAGAAAGAACACTAGGAAAGATGCATGCGTGCGTAAGTTAATTTAAATATTACAACAGTGTACTTTATTTAATTGACATTGCCGTATGCATTACATAATATTTGAGAAAATATTTAAAATTTAATTAACATCCAAGGCAGAAAAATGAATATTTTGATTACAGTACACTTATATTTCTTGTAGAATTGAACTTCATGTCACCTACCATGAATGATATTAAAGAAGAATAGTAGATATATGTTTGATTGGTAGTTATTTAACTCTGTGTAGGCACTGAATCTTTCACGCAAATATTCCTGTATGAAAATTTCTCATATATCATACAGATATATGGTTATCTACATATTATATAAATCTGTCAACTCAGGCATTTAAATATGTCATGTGAATAAGAATCTTAGGTCAACCAAATATCATGATTACACACCTAAATAAAAAATTATATATGTATATACACAAATCTGAAAGAAATAAAACATATTAGAGATTAATGTGGTTTCCACAAAATGACGTTTTTGTGAACCTCAAGTGAAACTGTAGTCTTCATTACAGAAGCCACAGAAGGTGCTGAGGAAATAGTGTGCCTGGACACAAATGAAAACTTCGGAAATATGACAACCAAATTTATAATGATAAAGAGATGAAATAGTAATTGCTGCCCAAAATGTATTTATTCTTAAAACATCTTCCTTACTTTTTAAAAAATGAATACATTGTTTCCACCTTGGAATCAGTCAAACATTAGTTGAAAACCTTTGATGTTTGTATAAAATATGTCTTCACTAAATTCTTTTATACGTGATGTGTGAAATTTCAAGAAAAATTGAGCTTAACTCTTTCAACAGTTATTTCAATTTTTCTTTTAAAAAGTGTATGTTTTTTTATCACATCTTAAACCTAACATTTGCTATAAAACTTTTTTAAAATATGCATTGTCCAACCATTCTTAACAAAGAATATCCCATATAAAGAAGGTATATTAAATATTATTATTTAATTTTCCCTTGACAGTTGTTTAAATTTTATTTAATTTTTATTATAATTGTACTGTGTCAGAGATACTGAGTAGAATACGGGAGTATAGAATATGTATCCTAGGAATAGTTAGACTTTGTTTTAAAAAATAAAGAAAAATCTTTTGTTGATTCTTTACACTAAAGGTAAAGTTAAGGACACAGAACCTTGTATTGCATAGAAATATAATATTATATATTATCAGTATGAAATATGATACAATTATAGTATAATATACAAACATATAAATATCAATTTACAAATAAATACAAATGTGATATAAATAGAATATAAACAGAATACAAATATGTAACACAAATTTGTAAATATAAATAAATATGTATATATCTGTAAATATAGTATCTTGGTTGGCATTTTTTAAATGTTTATTCATTTTTGAGAGTCAGAGAGAGAGACAAAGCTTGAGTGGGGGCAGAGCAGAGAGAGAGGGAGACACACAATCAGAGGCAGGCTCCAGGCTCTGAGCTGTCAGCACAGAGCCCGATGCGGGGCTCAAACTCACAGACTGTGAGATGGTGACCTGAGCAGGTTTCAGACACTTAACCAACTGAGCCACCCAAGCACCCATTGGTCTGTGTTTCTACATCCATATTTGGCTGACTCTAAATTTTCTTCAAGAACATTAGTGGAAATTTCTTGCTCAATATTTGTAAAAATGAAATCCATTTTAGTGATAGCCTTACCAGAAAACAAAGCAACACACAAACACATCCAATTAATAATTAATAATGATAATAATAATTATTATAATTTCTAAAGTGAGATAGATGCTCTTGTATCTGAGAACCAGAAAGCTAATGGCACTTTTAAACTATTAGTAACCCTTTTAAAAGTATTAAAAAGGCCTATCTTCTTAGAATGACCAGTATTGTAAGGTTAGAAAGAAATAAAACCAAGTAGCAATTGTACATTTAGACAGTAAATATCATTTTTTAAAAAATTTAGAAGATTTCTACGGATAGTCCATTCAGTGACCAATAACACGCTAAGTCTTTTTGCAGCTTACCTGTGTTGGATTTAAAGAAATAAAGCAGTATTGCCTAGAGGCATTGCTTCAGGAGGGCTCTTTGATGGAGTTTCTCAAAAACTTACAGGTTATCTGTATTTTGCTCAGTGAGGAAGTTATTTTCAATTTAAGCTGCAAGAAGGCAGAGACTCTTCCTTTCAAAGCATTCCTTTAAAAATCCCTGTGATTGCCACAGCAGGTAGAGAATCTGAGTTGTGGAGAAGAGAGGTATAAGGTTTTAACATTAGATAGAGAGAGAGCTTTAGAGCCACAGATAGCATTTGATAAAGTGGCAAAGGGAAGCCTAGCCTTTGTAGAAATCTTTGTGGATAGTTTGAGGTTTCACATTGGTACAGTGAGTAAGTAAACAAATTTAGTTGTACACAAGAGGGATCAGTGGTTAAAATCACATAAATAAAAACTATATGTGCCTTAAATACTTTGCTTTTACCAAAAACATACAAATGATAATTAATGTGTTTATCCCAGATCATGAGGCCAAGCCTTTGTCTTTAATATAAGTCCTTGATTGATGTTGCAAATTTCTTTTTTCATAAGAGAAATCCATGACTCGGTTTTTGCTATTTCCAGGTTTTGTTGGGTTTTTTTTTTTGGTATTGTTCTGCTTTGTTTTTATGTTTTGAGAGGGGGGAGGGTAGAGAGGGCAATCAGGGAGGGGAGACAGAGAGGGAGACAGAATCCCAAGCAGGCTCTGCACTGTCAGTGTGAAGCCCGACACGGGGCTCAAACCCAGGAACTGTGAGATCATGACCTGAGCTAAACCAAGAGTCAGACACTTAATGGACTGAGCCACTCAGACGCCCCCAAATAATTATCCGTTTTAATCTATGTCATCTGTTCCTCAAGTGACTGACCTCTGTCTTTGTATACTCATCTTTACTAATTGTTTTCTAAAACATACTGCTTGCATATTATGGAATAGATACCATTTTTACACTTACGTTAATTGATGTACAAGATAATTAAATTGTATTATCAAATTAACATATAAATTAGAATAGTTTTGGGAACAAACTAAACCATCTCTTGATAAACACACGTGAGTACTGAAAGCCTAAGTTGAAGAGTCCTCAATGCTGCATGTCATGAGCACATATCATAGAAGCCATCAGTTCTTTCAGCTAATGGGCAAATTAGATATCATTTAAAAGAACTTGTATCCGAACAATAATTAGAAATAAAAAATGTGAAGGCTGAACATGAAAAATATAAAAGCTGAGAACTGCCTAGGTAGAGGTCCTTGTCACCAGCAATTGCATGGAAGCCTACAGCTCCAGGGAACGCCAAGCTTCTTGATTTCTCAGCTGAAAGGGGTCTTCCTTGTTTAATTTTTGTTTTAAAGATTGTAGGAAACTTTACATGATGAAATCTTAAGATGGCCATACTTCCCTCTCCCTTAAATATTGCTTGGATTCTGGCTTACAGATAGGCAGAATAACATACAACAGATAATTACCAACTATGAGAGTTGACCTCAACAATTTTTTGGCTTCACAGTGGTGCAAAAACAGTACACCTTTAGGAGAAACATTACTTTGAAATTCAAAGTTTGTTTTTTTTGTTCCCTGGGCTAGTGATAGGAGATACGCTACTCTCTTGTGACGCTGGCCTGTGGCAGTCACACACTCAGAACCATTCTGCACCCATACACTTATTCTGTTTCTCACAGTCAGTACACTAATCAATAACTGACATGAGACATTCAACACATTATAATAAATAAGCTCTGTGTTAGATGGCTTTGCCCAATTGTTGCTTAATGTAAGTGTTCTGGGCACATATGTAGGAGTGTTACAAACAATGACTCCACCTTTGGCCCTCCGTCGTGTCCACACTTGGACGATGACATCCCTTGAGGCCACATGTCCAAGGGCCCCTTGGAGGTTGATGGAATCTCTGACCCAGGTGGGATCTTTCCTAAGTAGTGGAGGTCCTCTGGCATACAGCACAGATGGCACTGACTTAGAGAACTACATTGTGACCTCATTACAATGTCCCTTACTCTAATGGATTAAGATCCAGACTGAAGCGGAGAATAGCTCAACAGTGTCTGGGCCATCAGTCCACCCACCTCATTCTTCCCTGTCAGTAAGTTACCTTGAATAAAACTGTGTAGATGGCATGGAGTGTCTTGCTTCATTTTTTGGTCTCCAAGTGCTTTTGCAATTTGGAGAATACTGTCCCTCCTTCACCTTCTAACAACATAAAAGACAGGCTAGGCTGTGCTATGATGTTTGGGAGGTTAGGTGTATTGAAAGCATTTTCGACTTATGATATTTTTTTAACTTTTGATAGTTTCATGGGGCTGTAACACCCCTGTGAGTGGAGGAAGGTCTGTGTAATGTTAAACAATTTGAAAGAAAATGCAATGTAATGCACCTTCTTCTTAAGAGCATAAAACACCCATCCTAACTGAATTAATACATAAATAAAATGAATTTCCAATGAGAACCAAAGACAATATTTTAGTTTTGGAATTAACAAGTTGATTCTGAAATTTATGTGAAAGAACTAACGTTGTAAGTAACTAGAGAACATTTAAAGAATTTGAAAGATGCCTTTCCATTCTTCACAATTTATAAACTTCTCTAAATTACAGCAGCATGATATTAGAATAATATAGATGGATGATTAATCCAATAAAATAGAATAAACTAGAGGAAGAGCTTTTATATGGAATCCTTATATATGAATTAAGTGGGAAAAGTAATTAGGAAAAACATAATTCAATAAAGTATTGTTAAACTAGAGGTAATGCACAAAGAAGATTAAAATTTTTTTAAATAGTTCCATATACCGTCTACTCCATGTTCGAGTCTGTGCATGGGTACACACGCACACACACACACAGACCCCTATTCCAACTGAATAAATAAACTAAATAAAGAAAAAATAGTATTTAAAGAAAATACAGGAACACATTTTTATGACCTGATGTAGGGAATATTTCTCTAAAAAGCACAAATAATCTAATGTTTAACTGCATTAAATTTTAAAATTTGGGATCAATAAAAGTCACAATAAAGAAGTTAAATGACAAGCCAAAGCCTGAGAGAGTTTATTTGCAATGTATATTATTCTTAAAAGTTTAGGAATCAAAATATATAAAAACTCATAAAAATCAGGAGAGACAAGCAATCTAATAGAAGAAAATGGCAATACAATTCAGAAAGAGGGAAGCCAAAATAGTCAATAAGCATTTTGAAAGATGCTCAACCTCAGGAGTAATCAGTAAATTCCTAATAAAACCATAATGAGATGCCATTCTGTATCCATTATGTTGGTAAGGTGTAAGAAGTCTGACACCAGCGATGAGAAGGCAGAGTAGCAGGCACAATTGTGGGAATATAGATGCAGGCAACCACTTTGTAGAGCAATTAGGCAATATAAAGTCAAATTAAATAAATACATCTCCTTTGAACCAACACTTTTTTTCTTTAGATATAAACCATAGAGACTTTCTTGTGCATATGCTCAGGAAAATAGAGAAACAATATTCCCAGCAACTTAGGTATCCTAGAAAAAAGCTAAGAAACTTTCTGTGCTCATAAAAAAATAAGAGATAATAATAAATATTTGTACTAAATATAGTATGGTATGTTTCCAAATGCAGGATACTGCAGGATAATCATCACCAATGAAATAGGGCATTGTGTCTCAATTTGGATAATCTTTCAAAATATAATTTCAAGTAAATGAAAACAACTTAATTGATAATAGAAGATGATGTGATTTACTTTAAGTTTTTCCCTTGAAATGCTTTTTAAGAATTCATAATGATACTCATGACATGGCCATGCTTTACTACATAATCATGATTAAGACAACCAATATTTATTCCTCATATTTAAAGAAATCATATAGATTTTCCTCGTTCTGAGTTTCCCTAATTTATTTTAAATTATAAAACCTTCAAAACATTTTATTGTTTGGAAAATAGAAACAGTAAAGTATTTTTTGTTGTTGGATAGGAATAATAGTCCCCTGTTACACTGAAGATATTGAGAGATAAGCGGCCTCCAGGAGGCATATGAGTGGTGTCAGCAAACTCTAGATTGTTTTTTCTTCTTTGTTTCTTTGTTTATAACACAAGATTTAACTTTTAAATAGGAAACTGAAAGAGTAACTCTGTTTCCCATTCTTACAGGCCAATCTCATAACCCAAATGTAATCATCTTAATAGTTGCTTGGGAATTCTTTCTAATTTATGTCCATATACACTTATATAAAATAGATACCAGAATGGAAGCCTTACCAGTATATTGGGCACCTTCTGTGAGCCACCTGAGTTCCCTTTGATCATATTTGTCTTTTTTCAGCTATGTCAGTGCTGGCATCACTGACATCATTCAGAGCAGAACGTTTAACTTCTTTCTTGGGCCATGACTCCATTCTCTTGCTTCCTGCCCTTTGATTTTTCTTTGGGTGCCTTTGCTTGGGAAGTTTAATTGGTACACTTGAGTTAATTGAAAGCTTTGGAAATTTGACCAACTGTGCACTAAAAATCCTGAAACACACATCACATGATTTATCATCTGTTGCCATGGGATAGAGTGACCATTAGCTTGTAGTGGTGACAAACTGCAGTATGCTTCCTTGTATTAATTCTTCCTTCCTTCTTCCTTTTCTCCTCCTGTTTCTCAGATCAGCACCCTGGACCCTTGTCAATCTAATATTTGCACCTAAGCCTGTTTCAGGCTCTCATTTTGGAGAACAGGGGCTAAAAGAGAAAAGTAATAGGAAAAAATAGGTGTGTAATATTTCATAGCCACATAGCCAAAGCAGAATTTACAAAAGAAATATCTCCTCGAAACAGATCTTCAACTCTTGCTTCATGAACCAGATGAGAGAGATGAAACTTACAGTGTGGAGAGGACCAGTGAAGAGATTTCACTGGGGAAAGCTGTTACCTTGCTCTCGCAAGAAGAAAACATCTGAGGTATCTTTTATCTTTAGGGCTAGAGACATGGAACTTCAACAAGACTCCTTGCATAACCTGTTATCTGTTTTTTTGCAGCTTTGTGACATGGCATTCTTGGTCTCACGATTTTCTAGAGAAGTCTAGAAGAGAAGCCTATGGAATACTCTCAGCATTGGTGATGGATCCAGGAGAGACTCTCAGATTTAGAATCTAGTTGTATTCCAAGAATTCCTGTTGGATGAAAGATACAGGTGTCTTTCCAGTTACCCAGAAGTCTGTCAAGATAACTAGATCCAAAGCAGAGACAGAGAGTGTACAAATATGGCTACCTAGAACAGCAGAGGAAAAGCAACTGTTGAAAGCTCCAAATTATTAACAGAGTCATGAGGCTAAAACAACCCCTGCAAGAGACAGATGTGCACCAGCACAGAAGACAGAATCCCATTTGTGAAACTTTTCATGGAACCCCCTTGCACAAAAGTAGTTTAATTCTTTTCCCATGTCCAAAAAGCATGAAGCGCTTTGTATTACCAGTTCCAGGACCAGCTTCTTATTTCTTTGATCTTCCTCCTTTCTCATAGTCAACTCAGGAGAAAACTGCCAGTGAGCATCAAAACCTTCTGCAGTGATAGTAGTCGGGTTTTGATGACATTTACAAATGCAACGTGTTTTTTTATTCATGTCTATTTTTGAGGGAGTGAGAGAGAGAGTGTGTGATTGGGTAAGGGGCAGAGAGAGAGGGGACTGAGGATCAGAAGTGGGCTCTTTCCCCATATCCCAATGCAGGGCTCAAACTCACGAAACATGAGATCATGACCTGGGCCGAAGTTGGCACCTTAAGCGACTGAGCCTCCCAGATGCCACCACAAACGCAAAGTTCTTATTAGAGTTGTACCCTGAGCAGTCTAGACTCTGTAGTGAGGCTGGAGTTGCATTCCAGCCCACCTGAGAGTGAGAAAAAACAAAATGCCACACACCCTGAGGAAACATTATCTCAGGACATCATGAGATATTGCTTTCACATGGTAACTTGTGCAAGGCAAAGTGGGAAAGTTGTATCAGCCCATCCACCCGCCTGTGGGCATGTAAATGACAGTATGTGGAGCAAACTTTCATCACGGCTTTTGTAAATAAAATCCACACGTATGTTTGACATATATGTGAAATATATATTATTTTCCAAATATTAGCACATTTAGGTTTATTTCATTCTTAATCTTAATATAATTATGACATAACAAATAATATTAATTCACAACCATTGTAGAAACTGTTTCAAACAGGATGAATTAAAAGTGTAGCCACCCCTGACTGCCTACAGTCCTGTTTCTGTATTTTGAGGAGCAGTTTTAGTTTGTGTATCCTTCTAGTAAAGAAAAATATAGATTCACTTCATTTTTTACCAAAATGTTATGTTTCATTTATTAGTAGAAATTTTCAGTATTTTTATTTTTTGAAATATAATTTATTGTCAAAGTGGTTTCCATGAAACACCCAGGGCTCATCCCAACCAGACTTTGAGTATTTTCAAATAGAAATATGTCTTGGAGAACATTATCAGCTGACATTTACATATAGAGCGGCCTCACTGTAATATTTTATTACGTAAACTTTGTAATATTTTTTTCATAGCATAAATGGCACATAGTCAATTTTACAGTTTATTTTATAATGAAGTCCTAATCTTTGAGCTGATGTTCAAAAACATTTGATTTGATTGACACTTGAAGCCAAGGATGGTTTTGACATTAAATAACTTTGCAGCTTTCAGTTTTGGTCCTATAGCAGTCTCACAAGCAACTCTTTGATTTGCACCACAAATTTGAACCCACAGACAGAAATTTTGAAAGCTCTTTTTTCCTTGTCATCAAAGATTTAATATAAGAAGGCTTTAGTGAGGGCTCATGTTCCTAAGAATTCATTACAACAAGAAAATATATTGAGCGATGCCATCAAGAGTAATGAAAATCAAAAGATGATCAGATTAGGTGAGCAAGGTATTCTTAGAGGAGTAGAATTTTTTTTTGCATTTAATTAACCTAAACAATTCAATTCCTTGTCCATAATCTTTTGTGTGTTCTTATCGATGGATTATTGGCAAAACAGATTGCATTATTCTGCTGTGTTTAAAACTATAACTACATTATGTGTGCCCTTTCTTCGACTCAACTACCACTAAGAGCATTTGAAGTTCATGACAGTTGAAGTTTTACTTGAAAGTCTGTGCCTTAAGTTACTTCAGAAAACTCAGGCAGAAAAGTCCATCCTTAAGGATCAAAAAATTGAAAAGTTTAGAGGAGTAAAGTCTAAACTCCTCATTTTATCATAATAATGGGGAAACTGAGACCTAAAAACTAGTTCATGTAGCAAAGTTGAGTCCCATTATAGACACATATGCCTACATCGGATTTTTGTGCCAATACTCTTTCACCATTCTTGCCTATCCTGAACAGCTTGCTCTGCAGTCTACTTCAATGGTAAGTACTCATTTTCTTAAGACTTATAAGCCACAAAGCTGGGAGCTGGACCCAACTCCAAAGGTCTCCCCATTTCAAACTTAAAACCCTTAATCTCCTCTCTTTCAAAGCTTCTCACTTTAAACCATGAGACATTCCCACTCTCCAATCCTCCTCTTCCCATATATTGACTGTCAGGTCACTATTTCACTTTTATTAATAAGAGAAGTAGAGGACCATAGTTTTCGTCTCCACAGAAATACCTGTCATTGGAAATGCCCATATCCTGTAGTGAACTCATTCTAACACAGTGTACATCTTTAACAATTTACGTATGTATGTATGTATGTATGTATGTATGTATGTATTTAGAGAGAGAGAGAGGGAGAGACTGCTAAGCAAGTATACGCTGTGAGTGCAGAGCCCGATGCAGGGCTTAAACTCAAGAACTGTGAGATCATGACCTAAGCCAAAGCCAAGAGCTGGACACTCAACAAACTGAGTCACCCAGGTGCCCTTCTAACCATCACCTCTATACCAGTTTAACCATTCACCCTCATAGCACATGGTAGATTTAGCCATCATCAAGAATTATTGTATCCTGAGAGCATTAAACACTAATTCATCTCTCTCAGGCATTCATGACCAACTTATTTCTCATAAAAACATTGATATCTGGAAATTGATCTTTGCCTGGTTTTTATTGCTATTCTATACTCATTTATTGTGCTAACCAGCCTGAACCTCAGGACTGATCCAATTCAGGAATCACTCTTACCAGAATTATTAACACCCTTATTATTTGGCCTTTTGCCATTTGGACTATGATATATAATTCTGTGTCACCTCTAAATGTCTCTCTCACTTCTCTAGTTCTCTTTTAGATCACTGGAAATTGTTGATTAAAATCTCCTCAGTATTCACTTCCTCATGATCAACATAAGTGGTATACAACATAGTCCAAGGATCTTTCTAAATGTCCCAATTTAGTTCTCTGATGTGAGTCACTGAAAATTGAAAACATTTGATCATATATAATACCCTTGTATTCTTATTTTTCATGGACTTGTAGCAGCCAGAGATTTCACTTTTTGTAGTTTGTGGGTTTGGTTTGGAGCAGTTTATATGTTGTAATAAGCAAACAGTTTTTTTAAAAAAGTACTGCTGTAGCTGAGATAGACCATAGAGACCGTCCACTCCAACATTTTAAGGGTGATGGAAATAACACCCACAGCAGGAAAATGGCACACCTTAAGTCTCACTGCTTTCTACAGACACAGGAAAATAACTTAGTTATCATTGTGCCTGTAAGCCAACTTCTGGCATATATTGAGCTACCTTATTATGTTCTCTATGAACATTTTCTCTTAACTAGTCATGGAAGACCAAAAGCTGAAATTAATATCACTTTAATAACTTAAAACAAAGCTATTTCTGCCTCAAAAAATTCCCAACACAAGTGTCTGTGGCTATGGCCACTCACCTGGCAGAGGAGAAATAGAAGAATATAGACAATCCCAAGCCTGAAGCATATACATTTCTACCTCTATATTATATCCACTTGCAATCTACTGGTAAAGTGTGTTGTGTAGACTCACCTGAATATTTGTGGGCTGGTCGTATGCAGCCCTTGATAGAGCATCTGGTTTCGGCAACAAATCTACACAGGAAGGATAGCTTGGATCTGTTTTAGTCTGTTCTCTGCCACACTCTAATTTAGCGTTTCACTCCAGTCTCATGTGGTATTACCATTATTATCTTTATCCTAATAAAAAAGAGGAAATCTTGGTGTTAGTAATTAGGTCACCTGTGAAAGGTGAGGCACTGTGTGGGATAGGGAAATGTGTCAAACCAGGAACTTTATGAATGCAAACTTCAGAGTTGTTTCTACTATATTCTACCACATTGCGAAAGTGTGTACCACTGTTGACTCTCTTGAAAAATACAGACATGGGATTCTCTATGGGGTTGTCTTTTTTGCAGTAGTACAAATGAAGATAAGTCACTGTTGACTTAGCATGTTTTCTCTCTCCTTAAAGACACATTCCCTGAAAGCATAGCCCTTCAATTTGAAAACTTAATTTGTGTTATTCACACCTCTTAATTGTTTCAACTAGTGGAACAGTAAGAAAGATAAAACCACATAATTAAACAGAATTCTCTTTGGCTTTGGAACACTTTTGCAGATTTACTTGTGAAGTTTTTCTGCTGAACATCCTGTAGGTTATTATTAAGATGAGTCTCCTTTGAGAAACCCTCAAGCAGTCAATTCAGTTCTCCAAACATAGATTGTGCCTGAATGTGCCAAGCATTGTGTTTAATGTCAAGAACAGAAAGATAAAATACACACAATCCACAGCCGTCATCCCAAGTTGTCACAAACAAGGCAAAGAGAGCCATAGCAATAAAAAAAATTAGTGAACGTTTTCTATGTAAATGACAGAAGTTAACACAGGACACTATATGGTCACAGAGTGATCTTTTAGTCTGGTTAAGGGAGAGGACATCTGAAAGAATGTAATCTTATTCCGTAAGAAAGAGCAAAGTATTTCACAGTATAGACACTTAAAATTTTAAGTCTTGGTTCCTTTACTTTTAAACTTTCCAACTGTATTGACACAAACCTTGCTTTCTCTACTATTTAGGCTCCCTCATTTGTAAAACGCAGCTGATGATTCCATGTAATAAGAATTTTGTGATGACCGAACATAGGATAAAACCTCACCAAGTGTAAATTTTGGTGAAGATAAAGTAACAGACATTGGATTTACACTCCCAGATGAAACAACCAAAAATGGAATTTCGTAGGATGCAACTCTAAGTACAACTGTAATTGTATATATAATGAACACTAGACATGGAAAAGGGAGGAACTAAAGGAGGTGGCTCCTCTGTTTGACCCAATTTACTGCTGTCTGAAGAGGGTCTGCAGGCAACTTCAGGGGGAAAACTCACTGGCTAGAGAGGTGAGAGTCTGGGGAACCCATGACAGAGTTGTCAAGACAGAGGGCCACAGAAGAGAAAGTTGCACAATGGAGGAAAGAGAGAGATCTACAGAGTCCTCCATGAATATTCAGCAGACAACTGATTAGCATGTCCCTTTGAAAAAGACACATAGACCAATGGAATAGAATAGAGAACCTAGAACTGGGCCCACAAATGTACGGCCAATTAATCTTTGACAAAGCAGGAAAGAGTGTCCGATGGAAAAAAGACTGCCTCTTTAGCAGGTGGTGCTGGAAAAACTGGACAGCAACATGCAAAAGAATGAAACTAGACTATTTTCTTACACCATACACAAAAATAAACTCAAAATGGCTGAAGGACCTGAATGTGAGACAGGAAACCATCAAAACCCTCAAGGAGAAAGTAGGAAACAACCTCCTTGGCCTCAGCCGCAGCAATTTCCTACTCAACTTATCCCTAAAGGCAAGGGAAATGAAAGCAAAAATGAACTATTGGGACTTCATCAAGATCAAAAGCTTCTGCACTGCAAAGGAAACAGTCAAGAAAACTAATAGGCAATGGACAGAATGGGAAAAGATAGTTGCAAATGACATATAAGATAAAGGGCTAGTTGCCCAAATTTACAAGAAACTGACTGAACTCTACACCCAAAAACCAAAAAGCCCAGTGACGAAATGGGCAGAAGACATAAACAGACACTTCTCCAAAGAGGACATCCAGATGGCCTACAGGCACATGAAACGATGCTCAGCGTCACTCATGATCAGGGAAATTAAAAATCAAAACCATACTGAGATATCACCTCCCGCCAGTCAGAGTGGCTAAAATGAACAAATCAAGAGACCATAGATGCTGGTGAGGATGTGAAGAAACGGGCACCCTCTTATACTAGTGGTGGGAATGTAAACTGGTGCAGCCGCTCTGGAAAACAGTGTGGAGGTCCTCAAAAAACTATCTTATGACCCAGCAATAGCACTGCTAGGGATTTATCCAAGGGATTCAGAAGTGCTGATGCATAGGGGCACATGTACCCCAATGTTCATAGCAGCAATGTCAACAATAGCCAAATCATGGAAAGAGCCAAAATGTCCATCACCTGATAAAAAGATCAAGAATATGTGTTTTATCTATACAATGGAGTATTACATGGCAATGAGAAAGAATAAAATCTGGCCATTTGTAGGAAAGTGGATGGACCTCAAGGGTGTCATGCTAAGCGAAATAAGTCAGGTGGAGAAGGAAAGATACCATATGTTTGCACTCATAGGTCTAACAGGAGAACAGGAGAAACCTAATAGAGGACCATGGGAGGGGAAGAGGGGAAGAGAGTTGGGGCGAGAGAGGGATGCAAAACTTGAGAGACTCTTGAATACTGAAAATGAACCAAGGGTTGAAGGGGGAGGGGGAGGGGGGAAAGAGGTAGTGGTAATGGAGGAGGGCACTTGTGGGGAAGAGCACTGGGTGTTATATGGAAACCAATTTGACAGTAAACTATTAAAAAAAATGTAAGAATTACCTGAAGAAAAAAAATAAAAGTTAGAAGTAATGGTGCACAGATCTCACAAATATCTACTCTTTCTACTAGGAATGCCCTATGATTCATAGAACAGTGTATAGAATGAACAGAATGGTCTTGCCTCAAGGTTGGATATAATTAGCCCTAGACTGAGCACAGTTCTGATAATGACTTAAAAAAGTATCTAAAACATCTAAACATCTAAATCCTAACAGCAAGGCATGAAAGGATCAAACTGTTTCCTAGCAACTTAAGTACCTACTGGAAAAAAGATCTCAACTATATTTATAGAGACACAAAAACATCTAGCGCTTAACAAGGTAAATTAAAAACAAAAAAAGTCATATCCCTCCAAAATCTACCAGGCATTCAAGGAAGCAGGAAAATATAAATGACAGAGAAATGCAGAGAAAAGTAATCAATGGACTCTGACTCACACTTGACACAGTTGTTAAAATTATCAAAGACATTAAATGTTATTATAACTGCTTTCTATACTTTCAATTGTTTACATAGAGTCAGAATGATATAAAACAGATTAAACTCATTAGATAAAACCTAGAAGGTCTGAAACAAAGCATGAACTAGCTTCTCTTGATAGCAGATTAGATGTTTATAGATGAAAGCTTAGTGAAGTTCAACATATATCAAGGTAAAACAGAGAAAAAAAAGGTTAAAATAAAAAAGAATAAAGCATCATCAGTCAATAGTGGGATACGTTCAAAGACATTAGTTGAGGTATAATTAGTGTCTTAAAGAGATCTAGGAGGGATGGAGGTAAACAAGAAAAATAATCTGAAAACAAATATTTGCAAATTTAATGAAAAAATATAAACTCACATACCTAATAGTTCAATTAAACCCAAACCCAATATTAATGAGAAGAAAATTACTAAAATAAATAAATAATAAATAGAAAATAAATTACTGAAATAAATTACCAAAACAGAATGTAAGGAGGGAGGGGTCAATATGGAAGAGCAACATGGAATTTCTTTGTTTCTCTTCTGCATGAAATGCAGCTAGATCAGCATAAAATAATTTTGCACACCTAGAAAATTGATCTGAAGATTCACACTACAATCTGCATAACTTGAGCCAGAGAACTCAGCAGGTATGCTGAGAGGAAAAGTGAACTGGAGGAGAGAAACCGTGAAGGGTTGGGAGCTGTTTTTGTGGCAAGAGGACAGAGAGAGGAGGGAGAGTACAGGAAAATCAATCCCATGCAAAAGTAGCTGGAGACAAAGGAGAGTAGAAACACTTAAATGACTGAACAAGAATGGGGGAAAGGAGAAAGAAGAGGGCTTCAATACCCTTTATATTAGGGTTTATTAAGTCTCTATAAACAGGGGAAGGTAGTGTCAGAAATTTGAGAGTTCAATACCTGGTGGTGCTCTGGTGGCAAGGGTGAATCCCTTTGAGGGATTCGAGGGGTATGAGGGGTTCGAGGGGTCCGTGGATCACACAAAGAAGTGGTTCATCTGATGGGAGGACATTTGGTAGAGGCTGTGAGACCTCCCTGCAGGGAAAGGTCTCAGGGGATCCTAAAGAACAGCCACATTGGCTGGCACTGGAACAAAAATGCTAAGGTGCAATAAAACTTGATGCCTATTGTGTGTTGTGGTTTACCATAATCCCTGAATGGCTGCCACCACTTGATTGCACTAACTTATTCTGGGGCAAGCTGGCACTCAGACACAGTCTCTAAGCCTCTGCAGCGGAACACTCTCACAAACATTCTCGAGAGCAAGACACATGGAGCCATTGCTCAGGAAGACCTTCCTCCAGATAGTAGGAGTGATCCAAGCCTCAGGGCCCTCAGAAGGGAGGAGTTAGGAAACGCAGACCCATCTGAGATAAAATTTGGGAGGGAGGCGCCATCTGGCAAGCTGATGGCCTGGACATGACAGTGTAGAAGCAGGGAGTGGGAAGCCAGAGACAAAGGAGGTGTGCTTGATTGCTGGTTGGTGAGAGGGCAGAGTTCTAGAGACAGGGAATCTGGGTGACAACATTTTCACCTCTCCCATGAATGTACATAGATGTGTGCTCATGACACACCAACACACCCCAGTAACCCTAACAGTGCCACCTAGTGGAGAATGGAGCCATTACACCAAGATCCAACCCACTGCACCAACCAAATCCCTAGAAGACCACCACAAGTCTGTCCACCTTCATAGTGTATGGATTACAAAGTGCTACATAGTTTGACTTCTAGGAGAAACCGGATGTAATTTCATTCTGTTCACTAGTCCATAAATTAGATTCTGTTTTCTTTTTCTTTTCCTTATTCTGGGATACAGAAAGAAAATTATTTGTATTTTCCATTATTATATAAAATTGTTTTTAAAATTTTAGCATATTTTTAATCTTTTGTAAATTTATGTTTATTCTATTTTAGCATCTTCATCTCATGTATTCTTTTTTACTGTATACAGTTTTTAAAATTTTTCTTACCTTTTTTTCCTTTTTCTTTTCTTTCCCTTTCTTTCTCTATTCTATCAAGCTTCTTTCAACAGCCAGACCAAAACATACCTAGTATCTAGCTTCCTTTTTGGAGTTTTTTATGTCATTTTTAATCTTTGATTTTTAATTTTATTCTTTTTCTTCCCCCAAAATGACAAAATGAAGAAATTCACCCCAAAATAAACAGCATAAAGAAATGACAGCCAGAGACTTAAACCACATAGATAAAAAATAAGATGTCTGAGTTGCAATTTAGAATCATAATAATAAGAATACTAGCTGGGTGTGTAAAAAGCATAGAATGCCTCTCTGCAAAGATAAAATAAGTAAAATCTAATCAGGAAGACATTAAAAACATTATAACTGAGATGCACTCTCAAATGGCTGTCAAAGCGGAAAAATGGAGGAAGCAGAGCAGCGAATCAGTGACATAAAAGACAAAATTATGGAGAATAATGAAGCAGAATTAAAGAGGGAAACTAAGGCAGAAGAACATGACATAAGAATTAGAGAACTCAGTGATTCACTAAAAAGGAATGGACAGATCATTTAAACAGAAAGTCAACAAGGAAATAATGACTGAATAACACATTGGACTGGATAGACTTAACAGATATTTTAAGAAAATTTCATCCTAAAGCAATAGAATGCACATTCTTCTCCTGTACATGTGGAACATAGTCTAGCATAGATCACATACTGGGACACAAATCAACCCTTAACAAGTACAAAAAAATCAAGATCATACCATGCATATTTTCAGACCACAATATTATGAAACTCTAAATCAATCGTAAAAATTTTGGAAAAACAATGAATACTTGGAGATGAAAGAAATCCTACTAAAGAATGAATGGTTAACCAAGAAATTAAAGAGGAAATTAAAAAAATATAGGGAAGCCAATGAAAATGAAAAGCCCAATGAAAAGCCCAAAACCTTTGGGAAACAGCAAAGGCAATCTTAAGAGGGAAGTAAATAGCAATCCAGACCTTCCTAAAGAAGGAAGAAAATTCTCAGATACACAACCTAAACTTATACCTTAAAAAGCTGGAAAAAGAACAGCAAATAAAACCCCAAACCAGCAGACGGGAAATAATAAAGTTTAGAGCAGAAGTCAATGCTATTGAAATTAAAAAACAAAACAAAACAAAAAACAGCATCACAGATCAAAGAAACCAGGAGCTGGTCTTTGAACGAATTAAGAAAATTTATAAACCCTTAACCAGTTTGATCAAAAAGAAAAACAAAAGGACCCAAATAAATAAAATTAAGAATGAAAGAGAAGAGTTCACAGCCAACACTGCAGAAATACAGTCGGGGGCAAATAAGAGAATATTATGAGCAATTATATGCCAATAAATTGGGAAATCTGGAAGAAATGCACAAATTCCTAGAAACATATGAACTACCAAAACTGAAAAAGGAAGAAAGAGAAAAAATATTTTAATGTTTTATTTATTTTTGAGACAAAGAGACAAAGCATGAGTGGGGGAGGAGCAGAGAGAGAGAGAGAAACAGAATCAGAAGTAGGCTCCAGGCCCTGAGCTGTCAGCTAAAAGCTGGACAAAGGGCTTGAACCTGTAAACCATAAGATCATGACCTGAGCCAAAGTCTGACTCCCAACTGATTAAGCCACCCCCAGGCCCCCCAGGAAATAGAAAATTTGAATAGACCCATAATCAGTAAAGAAAATGAATTAGTAATCAAGAATCTCCAAAAAACAGGAGTTCAGGTCTGCATAGCTTTCCAGGGAAATTTGATCAAACACTTAAAGAAGATTTAACACTTATTATTTTGAAGCTGTTCCAAAAAAGGAAGGAAAATTTCTAAACTCATTCTATAAGGCCAGCATTACTTTGATTCCAAAAGCAGGACCGTAATATAAAGGAGAACTGTAGATGAATTTCCTTCACTAACATGGATACAAATTTCTCAACAAGATACTAGCCAACTGTATCCAACAATACATTAAAAGAATTATTCACCCTGATCAAGTGGGATCTATACCTGGGGTGCAAGACTGGTTCAATATCTGCAAATCAATCAGTGTCATAAATCATTAATAAAAGAAAGGACATGAACCACATGATCTTCTTAGTAGATGCAGAGAAAGCATTAGACAAAATATAGTATCCTTTCTGGATAAAAACCCTCAAGAAAGTAGAAATAGAAGGATATGATACCTCAAGATCATAAAATCCATATGGGAGAGACCCACTGATATTATAACCCTCAATGGGGGAAACTGAGAGTTCTTCCCCTAAGGTCAGGAACATGACAGGTATGTCAACTCTCATCACTGTTATTAAGCCTACCTATAGAAGTCCTAGCCTCAGCAATAAGACAACACAAAGTAATAAATGACATTCAAATTGTCAAGGAGGAAGTCAAACTTTCACTCTTTGCAGATGACATGATACTCTTTATGGAAAACCCAAAAGTTTCCACCAAAATACTGCTAGAACTGATCCATGAATTCAGCAAAGTTGCAGCATATAAAATCAAGTATAGAAAGGTTGCCTTTCTATATACCAATAATAAAGCAGCAAAAAGAGAAATCAAGAAATCAATCCCATTTAGACTTGCACCAAAACTCATAAAATATGTAAGAATAGACCTAACCAAAGAAGTGAAAAATCTATACACTGCAAACTATAGAAAGCTTATGAAAGAAATTGAAGAAGACACAAACACACACACACACAGGAAAAATATCCAATGCTCATGGAAATGAAGAACAAATATTGCTAAAATGTTGATATTACCCAAAGCAATCTACATATGCAATGCAATTCCTATCAAAATAACACCAGCATTCCTCACAGAGCTAGTTAAAATAATCCTAAAATTTGTATGGAACTAGAAAAGACCATAAGTAGCCAGAGCAATCCTGAAAAAGAAAACCAAAGCTGGAGTCATCACAATTCTGGACTTTAAGATATATTACAAAGCTGTAATTCAAGACAGTATGGTATTGGCAAAAAAACTAACACATAGATCAATGGAACAGAATAGAGAACCCAGAAATGGATCCACAAACATATGGCCAGCTAATATTTGACAAAGCTGGAAAGAATATCCAATGGAAAAAAGACAGTCTCTTTAGCAAATGGTGTTGGGAAAACTGGACAGTGATATGCAGAAGAATGAACTTGGGCCATTTTCTTACACTGTACACAAAAATAAACTCAAAATGTATGAAAGACCTAAATTTAAGTCAGGAAGCCCTCAAAGTCCTAGAGGGGAAATCAGGCAAAAACCTCTTTGACCTTGGCCACCCCAACTTCTTACTCAACATATCTCCCTCCAGAGGCAAGGGAAACAAGCAAAAATGAACTGCCGCATCAAGATAAAAAACAACAACAACAACACAAAACTTCTGCACAGTGAAGGAAACAATCAGCAAACTAAAAGGCAACCGATGGAATGGGAGAAGATATCTGTAAATGACATATCAGATAAAGGGTTAGTATCCAAAATCTATAAAGACCTTATCAAACTCAACACCAAAAAACAAATAATCCAGTGAAGAATTGGTCAAAAGGCATGAATAGACATCCACATGGCTAATAGACACATAAAAAGATGTTCAACATCACTCATCATCAGGGAAATACAAATCAAAACTACATTGAAATATCACCTGACATATTTCGGGCAATGAGAGATGTTGGCAAGCATGTGGAGAAAGAGGATCTTTTCCATTGCTTGTAGGAATGCAAACTGGTGCAGCCACTCTGGAAAGCAGCATGGAGGTTCCTCAAAAAAATTAAAAATAGACCTACTCCATGACCCAACAATTGCACTACTAGGTATTTATCAAAAAGATACAGGTATGTTGTTTCAAAGGGGCACATAAACCCCGATGTTTGTAGCAGCATATATGACTTCAGTTTGTGAGTCTGAGATCTGCATGGGGCTCTAGGCTGACAGTGTAGCGTCTGCCTGGGATTCCCTCTCCCTCCCTCTTCTCTCTGTCTCTCTCCTGCTTGCACTTTCTCAGATAAATAAACTGCAAAAACTAATCTTTAACAAAAGCAAGTTAAAATATAGACTTTGTACAGACATACAAAACTTAAGGAATTCAGCAGCAGTAGACCCCAGCAGAAAAGTTGAATGAAGCACTTCAGGCCAGGAAAATATTAGTAGGAGGTTATGGAATAATGTCAAATCTCATTTGAACTAAGACAGGTAGCTCCTGCTCTACCACAGATGAATAGAATTTTTATGTTGGCACTGAGGACAGTTATCCTTAAAAGACTAGAATCTGTAATTGTCTAAGAGGGAAGCCTTTATCAGATATTTGATGCTTCTAGAGTTAAGAAGCCAAAGAGCTGCTTAACCGGCAGGTGGGCGGCGATTTATAAAACCAAGGAGAATAACGGTCTGTCATAGGTAGCTGTATTTCTGCTCTTTTCATTCCTATCTTCCTTTCTGATGTTACAAGTGTACTTCTTTTTGTCATGCTCTTTGTGTTTTTTAATTTATTTTTTATTTATTTAAAAATTTTGTTTATTTATTAATTTTTTTTCCTTTTTTTAAAATTTATTTTTGAGAGACAGAGAGAGAGCACAAGCAGGGGAGGGTCAGAGAGAGAGGGAGACACAGAATCAGAAGGCTCTGAGCTGTCAGCACAGACCTGCCGCAGGGCTCGAACCATGAGATCATGACCTGAGCCGAAGCCAGCCGCTTAAACGACTAAGTCACCCAGGAGCCCTATGTCATGTTTATTTTTGAGAGAGTAAGAGAGAGAGAGAGAGAGAGAGAGAGAGAGAGAGAGAGAGAGAGAGAGAGGAGAGAGAGAGAGGATGAGAGAAAATGAGGCTGAGAGAGAGGGAGACACAGAATCAGAAGCAGGCTCCAGGCACAGAGCCCATTCAATGGCTCAAACTCATGAACTGTGAGATCATAACCTGAGCCAAAGTTGGATGCTTAACCAACTAAGCCACTCAGGCGTCCCTTTATCATACCCTCTATGATGAACTTCCTTTCACTAGTATTTAAGGATACATCTAGAAGTGAAAACTAATTTTTTTTCCTGAGGTGTCTTAATCACCCCCCTTTGTTTCTGAAATATAATTTTGCCGGCTATAGAATTTATGGCTGACAGAACTTTTCCTTCAACTCTTAAAACCTTCTGTTCTGCTCCCTCTGTTCTCTGTGATTTCAAGTGAAAAAGTGTGTTCAAGTTCAAATTTGTATTCACCTATATATCGTGTGTGTTTTCTCTTTGACTGTTCTAAAATTTTTTTCCTTGTCTTTAGTTTTCAATGGATTCATCATGATGTGCCATGACTTACTTATTTGAGCAAATCCTATCTGGGGTCGACTCAAGTTCTCAGCTATGCAGATTCATATGGTTTGCCAAATGTGGAAGGTATTTCATTATTGCATTGCAAACTCTTTTAATCCCACACTATTTCTTTTCTCTTTCTGGGATTTCACTAAAACAAACTTGAATTTTTGTTGCTTTCCTCATGGGGTCCTGGCATTTTATTTATTTTGGTTTAGTCTACTTCCAATTTTTTAGATTTGATAATTCTTTTCCTTTCTCTTCATATTTACTAATATTGTGTTTTTCCACTCAACTATTGAGCATATTTCCATATGTTTTTGTATTTTTCATTTCTATAGTTTTCATTTTTTAAATAAATAACTCCTATTTTCTATTTCTTTCTGTTTCTCAGGAGACTGTGTTATTTATTCTTGAAGCATTTATGATGATTGCTTCAAAATTATTTCCAGATAATTTCATCATCTGATTCATCTCACGTAAGGTTTATGTATAATTTTCTCATTTTCTCATTCAAGAACTTTATTATACTTCATTGGTTCATAGTATGCATGGTGATTTTCAATTTCCTTTTTGTATATGAGATCAAAATTTTGAACTTTTGTTTTGTTCTCATCTTTTAGTGGACTTAGTTTTTAAAACAGTTTTAGGTTTACGACAACATTTAGCAGAAAATACAGAGGTTTCTCCTCTAACCTCTGCTCTCTTTTCACAGTTGTCTCTGTTATCAACATAACAAGCCAGAGTAATTTATTTGCTACAATTGATGAACCACATTGACACATCATTATCACCCAAGTCCATAACTTACATCAGGGTTTACTATTGGTCTTGTACATCCCAGAGGATCGCACAAATTTACAACAAGGTACATTTACTATAATAGTATCATATGGGATAGTTTTACTTCCATAAAAATTCTCAGTACTCTGCTTATTTATCTCTCTTTCCTAATGATCTGTTTTCCTTTCTCCATATTTTTGCCTCCCAAAGAGTGTCAAAGTTTTGGGATTATACAGTATGTAGCTTTTCGAGATTGACTTTTTTTCACATAATATGTTTTTAAGATTTCTTTTTATGGCTCAATTGCTTATTTCCTTTTAACACTGAATAATTTTCCATTGCCTGCCCCAATTGTGGTTTATTTACCCATCACCTACTAAAGAGAAACCTGGTTGCTTCTAAGTTGTGTTAATTATGAATAAAGCTGCTCAGCATATCTGTATGCAGGTTTTTGTGTGGATATAAATTTTCAACTGTTTGGGGTAAGTACGAAGATATACCATTTTGACCTTTTATCTGATCTTAGTGGGAAATCTTTGAGTTTCCCAACATTAAGTAAAATGGTTTTATTAGATTTTGTAGATAGTCTTTATCACGTTGAGAAACTGCTGTATTCCTGGGTTACTAAAAGGTTTTAGCATAAATGGGTATTGAGTTGTCAAATATTCTTTTTTCATTGACTAATGTAATCATGTGATTTTTTTCTTTGACTGTTGATGTCATTGATTTTTTAATGTTGAACTAGGCTTTACAAACTCAGATAAACCCCACTTGGTCATGATATAGAATTCTTTTTGTACATTGTTGGATTCTAGTTGCAAATATTTTGTTGACAGTTTGTACATTCCTGTTCAATAGTGTCTTGTAATGTCTTTATCTCAATTTGGTATTAAGGTAATTCTCGCCTGAGTTATGAAATATTCCTTCTGCTTCTGTTCTCTGAAAGGAATTGTAGAGAAATGGTACACTGCATTCCTTTTATGTATAAAAGGTTGAACCCAATAGTGAGCCGGTCTGGGCTGGGTTTTTGGAAAGCTTAATAAGCATACTTTGTTTTGAAGGCTATTTATTTTTTATTCAATTTCTTTAATACATGTAACTCCATATTGTCTATCCTTCTTGTGTGAGTTTTGGCAATTTTCAAGGAATCTGTCCATTTTATTTTGTGTATCAAATTTGTAGACATAGAGTTGTTCACAGTGTCCCTTGATTATTTTATTAATATTCAGGGTTCTGCAGTGATGTTCCTTCTCAATTTCTTTTTATAAAATTGAGATATAATTGGCATAGAACATTATTAGTTTTCGGTGTACAACATGATAACTTAATACTTGCATATATTATAAAAGATCATTATAATAAGTCTAGTTAACTTTATTTCCAACATTAGTAATTTGTGTCCCTCTCTTTTTCTTAGCCTTGATCAATATTGCTATTGATAAAAACCAGCCTTTTGTTTTTATTTATTCTATTAATTTCTTGTTTTATTTTCATTTGTTTCTGCTTTTATGTGTATTGTTTCTCCTTTTCTTTGATTTTAATTTGTTCTTTTTTTAGTTTCCTAAGGTAAAAGCTTTGATGACTGCTTTTAGGTCTTCCTTCTATTTTATTATATACATTAAGTGATTTAAATTTCCCTCTAAGTGTTACTTTCTCTTTATCCCACACATTTTGATATGTGGTGCTTTAATTTCATTTAGTTCAAAATATTTTACAATTGTTTTTGAGATATCTTCTTTGACCCATTTGTTATTTAGAAATATATTGTTTAATCTGTATGTATTGTGGAATGTTCTTGTTGTCTTTCTGATATTGATTTCTAGTGCAATTTCTTTGCGGTCTGAAAGCAGATATTTAATGACTTTTATTGTTTAAATCTGTTAATGTATGATTTTATTCCAGAATGTTGTATATCTTGGAAAAATGTTCCAATGTGAGCTTTAGAAGAATGTGTATTTTTATTGCTGGATTGAGTATTTATACATGTCAGTTATATCAAGCTGATGATTGGCATTGTTGAATCCAACTGATTCCTTACTAATTTTCTGCTTACTGGAGCCATTTATTTCTGATAGAAGGATATGGACATCTCCAATTATAATAGTGAATTAATCTATTTCTCCTTGCAGTTCTATTAGTTTTTGCCTCACATAGTTTGATGCTCTGTTGTTAGGAGCATATATATTAAGGACTTCTGTCCTTTTTAGATAGTTGACACCTGTATTAGTACATAATGTCTCTTTTTAAATCCCTGATAACTTTTCTTGCTTTACTTTTGTTCTTCTGAAATTAATGTAGCTAATCCTGCTTTCTTTTGATTAGTGTTAGCATGATATAATTACTCCAACTAACACTTTTACTCTATAGATTTTTTATATTTAAAGTGACTTTCTTAGGATACCTGGGTGGCTCAATCAGTTAAGCATTGGACTTCGGCTCAGGTCATGATCTCACGGTTTGTGGGTTTGAGCCCCGCATCGGATTCTGCACTGGTGGCTCAGAGCCTGGAGCCTGTTTCAGATTTTGTGTGTGTGTGTTTCTCTCTCTCTGCCCCTCCCTTGTTCTCACTCTGTCTCTCTCTGTCTTAAAAATGAATAAACATTAAAATTTTTTTTCAAGTGACTTTCTTGTAAAGAACGTAAAGGTGGTTGTTATCTTTTTTAAAAAAATTTTTATGTCTTTATTTTTTATGTTGAGAGACAGAGATGGAGAGTGAGCAGGGGAGGGGCAGAGAAAGAGAGAGACACAGAATATGAAGCAGGCTCCAGGCTCTGAGCTGTCAGCACAGAACCCGATGTGGGGCTCAAACCCACGGACTGTGAGATCATGACCTAAAGCCAAAGTCAGACGCTTAACTGACTGGTCATCCAGGTGCCCCTGTCTTTTTTTTTTTTTAAAATCTACTAAGACTATCTCTGTGTTTTAACTATGAACATTGACATTCAAGGTGATACTATCTAGTTGAATTGACATATATAATTTCTCTTATTGTTTTTTAATTGTATTCATTGTTTTTTGTTTTAATTTTTGTTTACCACATTTACTACCTTTTTTGGTTTTAATTGAACATGTCATATGATTTTATTTTTCCTCTTTCTTAGTATATGAGTTGTACATTTTTTCTTTCTCTTTTAGTGGCTGCACTAGAGTTTGCAACATACTTACAGATAACCAAAATCCCTTCAAATAATACTACACTCCTTCTAGATAGTATGGGTATTATATAGTAACAAACTAATTCCCACCCTCTCATCCCTGGTATATCACTGTCATGTATTTTCATTACATATATATATATCTGATATATTGTATTGATGTTTTGACATCTCCATATATATGATATATATCATATATATATCACTTTCATTGTTGGCTTTATTAGTTTGAATAAACTATTAACCATTAGACAAATTAAGAACAAGAAATATAAAAATTTATATTTTACTTGTTTATTTCTGCTTCAATGCTCTTTTCTAGTTTATGTCGATTTTAGATTCTAACTGATATTAATCTCTTTTCCTTAAAAGCACTTTTAACATTTCTTGCAAGGCAGATCGACTGGCAACAAATATCTTCAATTTCTGTCTGAGAACGATTTTAATATTCTTTTACTTTTGAAGGATAATAACATAAGTTATAGAATTCTGGGTGTGTGGGTGTGTGTGTTCCTCTCAACATTTAAATATTTGTCTTCATTCTCTTCTTTCTTGTATGGTTTCATAGGAGAAGTTGGACTTAATTTTTATCTCTTTTCCTCTAAATGTGACCTGTTTCCTCTCACTTTGACTTCTTTCAGGAATCTTTTTTTATCTTTGATTTTCTGTAATTCAAAGATGATATGCTTAGGTGTATTTTTCTTTTATCCCGCTTGGTATTTCCTAGCTTTCTTTATTTTTGGATTGGTGTCTGACATTAATTTGGGAGAATTTTCAGTCTTTATCCTTCCAAATATTTCTTCAGTTTCTATTCTATTATTCAGTTTCTATTCTTCCAAATATTTCTTCAGTTCTTGGAATTCTGCATTGTTTTCAGTCTTTTTTCTCTTTGATTTGTGGTTTTTGAGGATGCTATTGTCTCCAGCTCAGACATTCTTTTGGTAGCCATGCTTAGTGTGCGTTCTTCATTTCTGTTACAGTACTTTTGTTGTTTTTGTTTAATTTTTACTATTTCTTGTTGGTTCTTAAGATTTTCACCTCTCTGCTTTCACTGACCAAATGTTTTTTTCACGCTTTCTATACTACCTATTAGAGTCCCGAGTAAATGAATCATAGTTGTTTTAAATCCTCAGTCTGAGAATTCCACCATCTCTGCCATCGGTGGTTCTGATGCTTGTTGCTTGCTGTGTTTTTGTTTTTGTTTTTTGTTTGGTTTGGTTTGGTTTTCAAATTGTTTTTTGTCTTATGGTATGGTTTGCAAATTTCTTCTTAATAGCTATACATGGTGTACTGGATAAAAAGAACGGCTATAAATACATTTTAGTAGTGCCGTGGTATGGTGTAGGAGGAGGGAACTTTTTTCTATAGCCTTATACTTTCGTCTCAGCCATTTAGTGAGCCTATGCCTTTGGACTGAGAATTTCATAAGACTCTATCAGGTTTTTTTCCTTCTATTACAGGGAAGTGGATGAATAGAGTGGGTTGTGCTTAGGCATTCCCTTCTCCCTTGTAGAAGACTAGAGCCTACTAAAACTGGATGCTTCCTTCCTCCAGGTTAGTTAGGCTCCAATACTCTCTCAGCAGGTTCAGATCTGATTAGTTTTCCACAAGGCTAGGCCTTATTATATGAAGAGAACAGAATGCTCTGGCATATTTCAAGAGAGTTCCATTTCTTTCCTCTGCATCCCTCTCTTGCCCCAACTCTCTTTCCCCCTTCCCCTCCCCATGGTCCCTCGAGGTCCATCCACTTTCCTACAAATGGCCAGATGCTGGGAGCCGCTACGAAATCATCTACTTGGTATATGGAATCATTCTAATTTTAGTCTAGATTTGCAATCCCTCCATCAACAAATTCTGGACCTTAACCAATCTACTACCCTTATTTCCCCTTCCCAGGTAGCAGGGTCCTTTTTAGAGGGACTAAATAAATTTGTCAGTAATCATAGTCTCTCCTCCATTTTTGTGATTATCGGTTTGATTCTTGGAGCCATGCTAATTGTCTTTTGTCTTTTTTTAGTCTCCTACCAAATACTAAGCAGCGGGATCCACGAAGTTTCCACTGAATTACATACTCTTCATTTACAAAATAAAAAAGGGGGATATGCTGGGAGCCACACCTGCCTTGCTGGATGGCACAGTCACAGTAAGGAAATGGTAGACATAGCACCTGCCACAGGTGATGGAAGCTGGCATCTCCTTCTGTTAGCTGATTGCTGATGTAAAATTAAGCCTGTTGCTATTGATTAGGCCTCACAATGTTCCAAATCAGACTGATATTCCCCAGAAACCTCATGGGAGGAAGCATATTCCCACCTCTATGAAGAGGAAGTTAAACAAAGCACTGAAGATGTTTGTTGAAAGGCTCTTCTATTGAGCTTCACAAACTTAAAGACATGAAAATGAAGGGGGTTAAAAGATAATGTTACCCTGGCCCAGAGAGAAAGCCTAACTTAGGAAATAGAAACAGACAAGAGCCAGGCGTAAGATACTGCACATACATATGCTAATTTAGTGCCCATTGTGAGGATTGGTAAGAGTAGTTACAACTTAAACTCATATGCAAAGGCCGGCTCCTCTAGGGCGCCTATGGGACTTACACCTTCAACATCAAAGAACAAAGTTGACAAAAGGTTTACTTACTAACCATCATGAATGTATTCTTCCTCTTGTGAGCCAAACAGAATACCTCCTAGCCCTGTCTATGACTGAATTTTAGCATCATTGTTATAAAATGTGTTTGCTATCTGCTTCTCACTGAAAACATCCTGCTATCTTCTTAGCTGTAAGATTTACTACCGGTTCAAACAAATATGTATGTTATCTGCTTTTCACTGAGAATATCCTGTTATTCTATGATGTGTAAGTTACCTCATTGTAATTAGAATAGTTCTGAAGAAATGCCTCTGTAAAACCTGTTTCTGCACCCTTTTCAAAGCATTTTTGTCACTGAGGATTATTTGTAAAAACTCTGCTTTTTGATGTCATAAGTCTATAAATAAAGACCCAAGACCTGGTGAGAAAGGAGATAGGAGATAATAAAGAGGATAAGACGATGTCAGGCTGGACCAATTAAGAAACTGCGTGAATGTCTCTTCATTGTTCTCATCCACCGCCACCCCTTCAGGGAGCCCTGGACCAGCAGGAGCGGGCCTCCGGCAGCCAGATTTCATTTTTTCTCATTGCCATGTAATACTCCATTGTATAGATGAAACACATCTTCTTAATCCATTTATCAGGTGATGGACATTTAGGCTCTTTCCATGATTTGGCTATTGTTGACAGTACTGCTATGAACATTGGGGTACATATGCCCCATCAGCACTTCTGAATCCCTTGGATAAATCCCTAGCAGTGTGATTTCTGGGGCATAGGGGAGTTCTATCGATAGTTTTTTGAGGACCTCCACACTGTTTTCCAGAGCGGCTGCACCAGTTTACATTCCCATCACTAGTGTAAGAGGGTGCCCGTTTCTTCACATCCTTGCCAGCATCCATAGTCTCTTGATTTGTTCATTTTAGCCACTCTGACTGGCATGAGGTGGTATCTCAGTGTGGTTTTGATTTGTGTTTCCCTGATGATGAGTGATATTGAGCATCGTCTCATGTGCCTGTTGGTTATTTGGATGTCCTCTTTGGAGAAGTGTCTATTCATGTCTTCTGCCCATTTCTTCACTGGATTATTTGTTATTTGTTTTTCGGGTGTGGAGTTTGGTGAGTTCCTTGTAGATTTTGGATACTAGCCCTTTATCTGAAATGCCATTTGCCACTCTCTTTTCCCGTTCTGTCGGTTGCCTATTAATGTTTTTTTTTTTTATTGTTTCTTTGCAGTGCAGAAGCTTTTTATCTTGATGAGGTCCCAATAGTTCATTTTTGTTCTTGATTCCTTTGCCTTTGGGTATGTGTTGTGGAGGAAATTGCTGCGATTGAGGTCAAGGAGTTTATTCCCTGCTTTCTCCTCTGGGGTTTTGATAGTTTCCTGTCTCACATTCAGGTCCTTTATCCATTTTGAGTGTATTTTTACATATAGTGTAAGAAAGTGGTCTAGTTTCATTCTTCTGCATGTTGCTGTCCAGCTCTCCCAACACCACCTGTTGAAGAGGCTTTTTTCCATTGGATACTCTTTCCTGCTTTATCAAAGATTAATTGGCCATACACTTGTGGGTCCAGTTTGGGCTCTCTATTCTATTCCATTGGTCTATGTGTCTGTTTTTGTGCCAATACCATACTGTCTTGATGATGACAGTTTTGTAGTAGAGGCTAAAGTCTGGGATTGTGATGCCTCCTGTTTTGGTTTTCTTCTTCAATATTTTCAGTTTTTAAATGTTAGAGTGGTTCACTGTGAAATTCCAGCATTGTGTCAATACAGTTCAGAGTTTCCTATCCCAGAACTATTTCCTAGGTGGATTTCTGCTCATGGTTTCTGCTTCAGTAAGGTGTGATATTCCATATTCACTGTCTGCTTTCTCCAGTCATAGGGGCAGTGGTTTACCCTATGTCCTCTCCTTTCTTAAGGATTCATGAAGAGTTGTTGATTTTTTTTTTTAGTCTGTAGATCTTTTTGCCACTTGTTAGGACATATTAGCAATTTCTGAGTTCCTTACATGCAGAACTGGGAACTGAAAGTTCTCAGCTTTGTTTTTCTTCTGAATTACTTTTCCACTGTGTCCTTCTATGGAGTAGAAGTCAAAATGGAAGGATGCATGTATTCTAACATATGTCAGATTCTCTCTGTTGAAATGCACATCTATATGTATGTCCATATAATCTACAACTAGATATGAAATCTCATTTCCACTACATCACCATGCCCAGGGTCTTGAATCTTTTGTATATCTCAATGCCAAAAGTGATGCAAACCTTCTCAAACTATCTTTGCTTGTAAGATTAAAAGTTTTAATTGTTTCATAGTTTCCAAGATTAGCTAATTGCTATAATTGTCTGCATAGTACTTTGTGATAATTTCTTGGCTCAGTCACAACCTTGTTCAATCAGAAAGTCTAGAGGATGGAGTCTTGAATTTTATCCTTCTAAAATGTCTTCTGTGGGCTTCTGGCAATCACTTAGATTTATACAAGTGAGAACTGAAGATTCCTCTTTTTATTTCTATATCATTCTATTTATTGTTGACCAATCTCTGGGGAGGAAAATGGATATTAAATCTCAATGCAGAAAAAAACAAACAAACTTGAAGGCCATTGCAACTCAGTGGAAAGCTATCATAATAAAGAAGCAATCAGAGGAGATAAATTGAGCTTTTTAGCATCGTGCCAAACAAGATAAGGTGGCCAGAACCTCCTTCCACATCTCACAGCTGTTTCCTTACACTTGTTGTTCAACAACCGTTTTTATTGCTGCCCACAGCCAGCCCTTGGCAGAATGCAGAGATCTCTTTCATTTTCTACTTTGTCTACTCTTTTTATTCTGTACCCTCCCACCCTCCATAATGTGGGTATTTTTTTTTTTTTTTGGAAAGTTACAAAACCTGTTCCAGAAAGGATCTGAAGTGCTTTCGGTAAACATACTATTATGTTAAAAAATTAATAGTAGTAAACACACAGTACACAAATGTCAATGAATATGGTAAGCAAAAATCTAAGTGAATGTCATCCTAACTTATAGGTAGAGAACATTTTTTTCAAGTAAAATATAACACATCCCAGCCATCAAAAATTGTTGATAAATCTGAATATCTCCAAAAGTATCATTCCCATTTATTCTAAGGTACATCAAGTGGAAAGATAAACTGCAAATCTCCAGAAGACATTTGTACTCTAGAAAACCAATAAATTATTAACATTAGGAATATATAAGACAGTACTATAAGAGCAAATAACTGAAGACAAAATGAATAGAACAGAAAATATAATTGTTTGGTAATTTTGTAACAAGATATTCAACCTCACTAATAATTTGGGGAAAATAAGAACATGGTCATTTATTATTTTGCTAACCATACAACTAGAATAAAATAAGAAGGGCTGAAGTCTCAAATATTGTGAAGGATGTGAATTATATTAGATCCTTTAATAATTGTTATTAGTAGCATTCTCATGTGGGAAACTTGACATTATTATTGTATGAGGTTGAATATCCAATACTCTTAGAAAAGATTGTACCAGTCATAATTATATCGCCCAAACTGGCCAACTTTATGAGGAAGTGCATGCAAGAATGTTTATAAGAGCGAAAACTGGACAGAACTGGAATGTTCATGGTCAGAAGAACAGATACAGGTTTTGTGGTAGATTCACAGAATAGGTTATATTTCAGCGTTTAAACTCAACGAAATACAGTGATGATAAATTGAAAAAACAGCATATGCACAATGACCTATGACAATAATTATGAGTGAACAGTGAAGTACCAAAATACTATGTATAATATAAAGCCTTTTTTAAAGTGAAGTGTGAAAACAAGCAACACTAAACCGAGTATTTTTTTTTTCATCATCTGGTGACCAAAGAACAAAAGACAATGTATTCTCTCCCACACCAATGCATCCCATATACAGTAGTGGAGCTGGACCAATATATCCATAACCACAGCCACATTTTAAACAGGAGACAGCAGACACATAGCTCATACTGGTCCATAAAAATGATGAAATCCTCCCAGGCAAGTACTAGAAGAGATCTCTGACCTGAGAGTAAAGAAGGTCTTGGATTTGACCCAAGTTCTTTTCTCTGGAATATTTGTTCTCTATATACTATTCTTCATGGCTCTTAGTACAACATCTGAGATTTTGCCACATCTGTTTACAAACATCACCACCATCTGACGTGGATATTGAGGAATGGGCCTTCACTGTGGTCTTGCGGCTTTTGTGTACTTCATCATGTCTGTGTAAGAGCTTTTTGCTATGCTTTTTCTTTTTATTAGGCTCTAGTTTATGAATTTATTGGTAATGAGATGTTTACTTAAATATGAGCTATTAATTTAGTCCCTTCAAGCAGACCATGTGCAATTAATTATATTCAAATTTATTTCCCAGGCATACTCTCTCTCTCTCTCTCCCTCTCTCTCTCTGTCTTTCATCTATCTATTTATCATTTATCTAGTGTTTATATACATAATCTTTCCCATTCCTGGTCTCTATGTTCCAATTTAGCCAAGTCTGTCTGGTGTCTATCTGACTTAAGTGATAATATCAAAATGCTATTCTTTGCCACATGGCTAGGTCTTTCAAGGGGGGTTTGTTGTTTGAAGGCTTTTCAAAAATATATTTTCCCATTTTATATCTAGAATCAGTTGGCTTTTCGAACTTGTGGCCCTGCATTTATCATGAGGCTTTTTCATTTCTGCTTTAGAATCTGCCAATTTTTGAAAGCTCATCTTTATTTCTAATATCTTACTAAATGCAACCAGTTAAGCCTTAATATCTAGCTAAAAGTCTGTTTTCCAAACTCTTCTGTGAGAGCCATAGACTCAGCAGACCCTTGTTTGCTTTTTGTAGTTATTGACGATAGAAGCTACCGAGTTCTCTGTAACTCTAGTACATGGGACACCACCCTTCCAGCCTCTGCTACTGATTTTCTTGCCACTGTACCATGGGGTTACATAGTTGAAGCTTTTTTAAAATGATAAAACCCCACTTAATTGGGCAATTTATATATTAATTATAATAATGGTAGTTGTTATATAAACTCTAGATATCTATAGCTAAGCAAATTAAAAGTTTGTTGCTGACTAAAATAAAGCCCTAAATGTGTTCCTAATAAGCATGTGGCTTTGCTTCAAGTTGTTATTCATAGAACCATCCTTCCAACAACTTGTGACTCCACTCTATTCAACACATATCTTCCACAGTTACAGGAAAAGGGAACAGATAAGTAAGGGTTGCACACATGGAGGTTCTTTTGACCCAGTTATGAAAGTGGTACAATTAATTCAGCTCATATCCAATAGCATAGAACCCAAACACATGGCTACACTAATCAAACGTGAAGCTGAGAAAAAGTTGTATATCCAGATCATAAAGGAAATACGCTTGATGAACACCCAGTGAGTAATTGACACACATTTCTTTTTCCTTTTTATGCATTTTTTAAAGTTTATTTATTTCTTTTGAGAGAGAAAGAGTGAACAAGGAAGGGGCAGAGAGAGAGGGAGAGACAGAATCCCAGGCAGGCTCTGCAATGTTGGTGCAGAGCCTGAAGCAGGGCTCAAACTCACAAGCTGTGAGATCATGACCTGTACCTTAACCAACTGAGCCACCGAGGTGCCCCATTGACACACATTTTCATTGTAAATTTATTTTTGTTATTCATCCTCATTAGATAATGAGCTTTTTGAAAAAAATTCTTATCTTTTTCATCTTTTTATCCCCACCACTATCACTCTATTGGGATATAAAAAGTGTAAAGTAAATGCTAAATCAATAATCTTTATTCTTTTTAAATATGATCACAATAAGGATAGAAACCACAATTATACCAATGACTTTAAGATATGTTTGTAAAAAAAACTTCTACAGACTAAAACTTCTGTCATTGATACACTCTGTAGATCTCTCTCTGATCCACATCATGAATCAATTAAAAACACAAATGAATAGCAGGTTTTCACTTTTAATTTTTTTATAAAATAAGCACAAATATAGAAAACTGCAGAAATCATATAGTGAACGAATGATCTAGGGCAAATGCTCTTGTAACTTACACCTGGGTCAAGAATAGAAATTTGACAGCCACCTCCTAGCCCTTCCATGTGTCCCATCCAGATCATTGACTCAAAATACAAAATCTGATTTCTGTAGGAATAACTTCCTTGTGTTTCTTTAGTTTTAGTACTCGACTATGTCCCCTTAGACATGATGGTGTGGTCTTGTCCATTTTTACCTAATGAGTATGTTTGTGTTTAATTCATGAGTTCTCTTTTCATTTTTTAAATTTTCCTCATTATTTATTGAAGAACCCAGGTCATTTAAACTGTAGTTTCTCACCATCTAGATGTTGCTAATTGCATATTCATGATGTGGTTCAGCTGTTTCTCTTTCTTTTGTATTTCCTGCACAGCTGTGTTCAGATGTGCTAGCCATTTCAGGTTCAATCCTATTGACGATACTATAGGTGGTATGTCTTCTTACCAGGGAAGACACAATGTCTGCCTTCTTTTCTGTAAGGTTAGTAGTAGCTGGTGAGTTTCTAGGTCCACTGCTCCATCAAGGATTACATACTGGGTATTTCCTTTTTCTATCATTGTGTGCCATTTATTAGTAGATATACTTTTATAAAAAGATACTCTTCTTTGTTTAGGTAATCTCTGATACAGTTATTTTTAAAAAGTCAGGGTATATGCTTGACTAGTTTTCAAGATGGTTAATTGGTTCTCTATCAGTCTCTGAAAGTGAATAATTACTTTTTAGATATTATTATGAGTTCGTGTTTAAGGATCTTTAAAAAACTTCAATTCCTTGAAATTATTATCTTATTTGAAACTCAAATTGGCCCATGAGCCTGGGTACTTTTTACACGACACTAGTAGTCATTGGTAGCTATCTTTCTTTTTGCTGTGACACGACATATGCCCGGCTCATATTGTGTGTAATTTCCCTGAGACTTTCATTGAGGCTAAGCTTCTCCAGGTCCTACTTTCTTTTTTCAGAATTAATATTTTTTGGCACTAAGAATGCTTATTGTTGTTGGTCATATTATGTATGACTTTTCAGTGATCAGAGCTATCAACCCCCCCGACACACACATTTTAAGACAAAATATCTCAGTATTGAAATCTATGCAAGTATAAAGACAACAGAATATTTCCTTCACTTCTATATTATATGTTTATTTTCTTCATTTTATATTGAGAATTCTCCTTTTCAAGAATGTAGAGTATGATAGAATAATTATTCACTTGTATCCAAGAATACAAAAGTGACAGCCTTAGGAAAAAGGTTATTAGTATGATACTACATATTTTACTACATAAAAATATAGATATTTTTAAATATTATCTTTCTACTCCAACTCTTTTTTTATCTTTATCATTTATATATCCTTACTAAGTTTACATTATCTCATACAGCATTGCATATGATATTCTTTTCCTTATAGCCATAGTCTTAGCTGTATATTGGTAATTTTACAATTAATGCTATTAATCCTCCTTATCACTTTCATCAACTCTTTTTGACTTTTGATTTTTATTATTTTTCAGCTGTTTATCCTAAGACATTATATGCTCCATTTGTTCATCCTAGTGTTCTGTTCAATATTATCTTCATATCAGAAACAACTTTCTGTTTACTTCTGTTTTATTTCTGAATTGTGTTACTATTTCCAAGAATTTCTAACTTTTACTTTATTGTTCTTTTATATCCTAAACCAATTTTTTATTGCCTTTTAGCTTACTTTGAGTGGTATTATGGATTTGATCTGTTTTATTGACATCTCCTTCGGACATGTTTTATTGTAGCAGAAATGTTATTCTGATCTTTTATTCTCCTTTTTCATAAAGTAGATTCATAGAAGAATTTATCTCAATTCTTTGTAATCTTTATTTTTTATGAGAAATTAGTTTTCCTGAACT
>NC_043702.1:103401602-103419495 GCF_006229205.1 Suricata suricatta
ATAAACTTAGATTGTATTGCAGTTTCACTTAACAGTATATAAAATGCTGTGTTGTGACAGGTATCAACTATCCATTAGATACTGAATCAATTTTTCTTAAGCACTACTAACTGCTTGCTTTTCTTGAAGCTAGATCATTCTGAAAATTTCCTGTTAGACCTATGAGTGCGAACATATGGTTTCTGTCCTTCTCTGCCTGGCTTATTTCACTTAGCACGACACCCTCGAGGTCCATCCACTTTCCTACAAAAGGCCATATGTCATTCCCTCTCATAACTGCTAGGTAGCCTAAATCCCGAACCCAGTTGGCGCAAGGGAAGGAACAGCTTCCAGCCCAGCGCCATCTTGGGAAGGAAGGAGTCGGCCACCACTGCAGAGGTGGTGTCAGGGGTGCTCACTTCGACCTCGGTTTTGGGAGTGGGAGCACTCACCTCATTTCCACAGCGCATCTCGCCCCCAGCATTGGGCATGCGAACCCTGAATCCCGGGTGCCAACAGGGGAAAAAAAATTAGCCCCCACCTCTACGCGCTCCCTGCAGAGAGTTGGTGGCAGTGGAGACCTGGGTGCGCGCCCAGGCTACAGGAACTCCCAGCTCATTTCCAGCAGCTCCTGGCGCCGCCTCCAGCAAAAGCTACGCCCTCATTCCTCCCCCAACGCTAACGCGATCCCTGCCCCGGGTTGGGTCTGCGAGGGTGCGCAGGCACATCACCTCCTGCTGCGCATCTGGGGAGGGGGGTGCCCAGGCAGGGGCCACTGAAATCCCAGCCTGAGCCAAGACAAATTGATTCCTCCCCCTCAGAAGCCAGCAACCAAAACAAAAACATCTCATCTGTGGTAACATTTTTAAAATTTAAATCCAAGCTAGTAACATATAGTGTAGTAACAGTTTCCGGAGTAGAATTTAGCGATTCATTCCCTTTCGTGCAATACCCAGTACTCCTCCCAAGTGCGCCCCTTAATGCCCTCAGCCATTTTGCCCCTCTGCACCCCCAGCCAATATCAACAACCCTCAGCTAGGTCTCTGTATTCAAGGGTCTCTTATGGTTTGCCTCTCTGTCTGACTTTATCTTATTTTCCTTTCCTTTCCCTTATATTTATATGTTTTGTTTCTTAAATTCTACACATGAGTGAACTCATATGATATTTGTCTTTCTCTGACTGACTTACTTTGCCTAGCACAATACATTCTAGCTCTTGCCATTTGCAACAACACGTATAGAACTAGAATGCATTGTTCCACTTTTTTCTAATCCGAGTACTCTTTCTCAATTAGGAGCCATTTGTAAAGAGCACTTGACTGACAGTTGCAAGGAACCAGACTCTTCTGGCCCCTTCTGCTTCATCTGATATTCTCAGATTGCTTGCCTTGCTTTTCAAGGACAACCTTGAAAAGCCTATTGGCTCCTCTGATGTTTTCTTGTTCTCAGGTCTGTCATATGCCTCATTGCTTTCCTCTGCTTTCTCATCAAAGACATTAATGCAATCTATGTATCCATTGTAGACATTGGTGGTTTACCCCCACCTGCATATATTTTATCCTTGTGGAAATAACTTTTTATTTTATTTGATTATAAATGTTGGTCATGAATATTGGTTTAGGTATCTCTTATCTTATTTATTTCTCTTAGGGATTTGGGAAAATTTTAAACCTATGCCCTGTCTTCACCATCTTTCTGGAATTTGCATTAATATATATTTCATACTAAATATACTTCTGAATCTTCCAATATTAAATATTATGCTTTCTGACATATATATATTTATGTAATT
The DNA here is from genome assembly GCF_006229205.1 of Suricata suricatta. Lineage (NCBI taxonomy): Eukaryota > Metazoa > Chordata > Mammalia > Carnivora > Herpestidae > Suricata > Suricata suricatta. Next base: position 103,403,374 of record NC_043702.1, read on the forward strand.
TGGTATATATTATATCTATAACACATCTAAAATAAATAAAATACTTATTTTCTTTATTATATAATATGTTACACACTGTATTATATGTATTACACATAATATATTTTTGGTTATTCCTTTAGCTGCAATATATTATTGTATTACTATAATATATATTTGTTATATATCATTATATATAATTGTTTATTCCCTTAGTCTTTTGGAAATTGAAAGTGAATACTCTTTCTTTTCTTCCTTCTTACTACATTCAAATACATTGTTTCATCAAAATTTTCACATTTTAACAAAGATACCTTTCTTGATGATCTGGAAAAAACAATAAAAATTCAAAACTTAAGTCAATGAGCCATAGCTTTTTTGCAATAGAGAAAACCTATTTCCATACCCCATACCTTTTTTGATGGAAAATACTCTCATGATAAATTTTATTGAGGCATACAATGGCCAAGTTAGTAGGATTATTAGGGTGTATGTATCCCTACTGCCAGTGTGGACAGCCTGACTTATGCAAGCAAGGAAACGGAGACCCAATTGCTGTGATTCACTAAGCATCACATGGCTGGCTTTTTAATTAAGGAGCTAAAGCTGGAAGTTATTTTAGCACAGGACACACTGATCTTCCACTATTAAGAAAAGAAATATTTGGCAAATTACAAACTATGATCATTAATTTCTTTACCTCTGTGTAAACAAGACCTGATTTTCATTCTGGATCTATTGTTTTTTAATTATTGGTGTTTGGCAAGTATTATAATGTCTGAGTTACAGGTTCATCCTCCATAAAATGGGGGTGATAATAAGTAATCCCATCTTATAAAGACGAGAGATCAAATATATAAGGCTTTAGCTCAGAGATGGGTCCCAGTTAATGATGATGTTACCATCTCTGTGCAACACAACTGTTATCGTCAACCAACTTCAAGTTACAGGTCACCTGCCTCCTACTGTGCAGATTCAGGAACAGAAGTGCTTTCTGTAAATCATCTTGTTTTTGTCAGCAAAAATAATGTTATTTTCTTACTCCGTAGTACTCATTACGTCTTCATGGAAATCTAGAGGTCTGGAAACTTACTGCTCTCTGCTCTCAACAGCTGGGCAAGGAGACCAGTGATGCAATCCTACATGCACAAAAGACAGGACCATAAACTCCTTCCATTGTAGCTAAGTGTCTGCTTCATGATATAGCAATGTCCAAATCATCCTGAATTAAAGACAATGTTAGGATTATTAGGAAATCAGTGGCTTTATGGCAGCATGATGGAAAAACAAATGAAATCATTCAGACAAAATTATACAGTGTGCCGTAAAGTGCCCTCAGTGATACGCAGTTGATAGCCAATGTCATTTAGTATGTTCAGGGATATGGCATTCAGGGGGAACTGATTGTGGTCAATACAGAGGCTAGCAGTGAAGAAGATAGAGCATCAGTGACAAATAGATGTCTTTTTTCACTATTGTTTGTTCATGACTGTTAGATCAGTGCCACTAGACTGCCATGGGGTAGGAATTATTTTATACTCTTTTTCTTTCTTTCTTTCTTTCTTTCTTTCTTTCTTTCTTTTTAATTTATAAAGTTTCATATTTTTTTAATATATGCAATTATTTTCCATCCTTTACAATACAGTAGTTGCAATGACACTCAAAACAGAAAAGCAAAGTAAAAAATCAAAACACCAACTTCTGTTTCATGTAATTAGACTTATACAGAAATTAGAAGGTTAAGTAACAACTAGTTAATCACCTAATTTCACAGCTATCTGAAGTGGCAATCGTTAAATAGCAGCTTATCTATGATACCTTCAAGATAAATGATACAATATATTACTTGTTCATAGACTACAACACTTTAATTCAGCAGCATTGAATAGCAGGAAAGTTTGATTTCTAGATTACAATCCAGTTTTTGTTTTGCTCTGAATACTTTCAGTGTATCAGTATCTTTTGAGACACCTTTCTGTCGGTACGTGCATGTGTATGTACATGTGGATATACAGGCTTGTAGCTTTTCAAGTTTTAAAATATATAAGTAGGTAGCATGCTGCATATTGTCCTATGGTTTTATTTTTTTTAATTTAGAATCATATAAGTATTTTATTTTCATGATGCATTTGGTGGGTTACAGAAGTGGAAAGGTGAATGGAGATGGAGGTTGGTGCTTAGGTTGTGTCCCCACTTCCCTTAGGTTTTTTTAGATTTACTCTTTTGTTACAAGTATCACCGCCATCCCCAGAGGCTTTGTTCATAAACCTAAACTTTTCCTAAGTACCTACAATGGGTTGGTGATGCTCTTAATTGCTGAGGATATGTTCATAAATGATACAGTTAATGTCATCATTATCACAAAATTTATATGACAGTGAGAGAGGCAGAAAATAAGCAATCAAATAAATATATGTAGAATTTTAGATTGTCAAAATAAAAAAGTAGCTACAGCAATTCTAAGCTCTACAACTGAATTAGAATTCAGAACTGTCTAAAAGAATGAAAAGAAGGTTTTCCTAATTTCTTTTAGGAAAATGAAACACTGAGATGCCTGGGTGGCATAGTTGGTTGAGTGACTAATTCTTGATTTCCGCTCAGGTCATGATCCCAGGATCCTGGGATCCAGTTCCCTGTTGGGGCTCGGTGCTGAGCATGGAGCCTGCTTGGGACTTTCTTTCTCTCTTCTTCTTCCCCTTTCCTCTCACTAGTGTGCTTTATTTCTCTCTATTTCTCTACTTAAAAGAATGAAAAAGAAAATGAAATACTGCATTTTCAGAAGATCTTAGAAAATTGCGCCGACACAGATCATTAATTTGAACTAAGTTCCAAATACAGGTGCTTTGGTAGGAGAATTGACACAGGCCTGTATCTCTTGAACCAATCACTATGCCAGTAAGGATAATCTTAGTCTGACCTAAAGTTATTAGAGCTCACCCAGAAGTAAATCCCAAGGTTCTGAGAAAACGGGGAAGCTCCACAAATAATATTTGTGGAATAAACCCTTTGTTGAACTAAATATGTCTTTCAGGGCTCCCATGTTAATACAAATAGAACAACTTTATTCTTTTTAGCTGTCAGATAATATTCCAGTTTGGAATCACGACAGCTTACTTTACTTTTCCCTACTCGATGAATATTTACATTGCTTCCCATTACTGTGTTATAAACAGGGCTACAAAATATGTCTTTTATATATCTTCTCTTATTAATATGGAAGAATTCTCTTAGGTATATAGATGACTAGACTTGCTGAGTCATACACTATGCACTTTTTAAATGTAAGATGATTGTGCCAAATTGCCCTACAAAATTGCTCTACATATTTAAACTCCTGTCACTGAAATTGCCTTAACCTACCCCAATATCTGATATTATCATTAATTCCCAACACTCTCAGTAAACGAATGTTATAACATTGTGCATTAATATGAACCTATGGGTCACTTGTGAGACTTTGTGGCTTTTCATGTGTTACTGAGTATCTCTATACTTCCTTTATAATTTGTGTGTGTGTGTGTGTGTGTGTGTGTGTGTGTGTATTCTTTTCCTATGGACTTTTACATCTTTATACACTCCAGATAGTACTGCCTCATCTAGAAAATAAGTCGCTGTTATTTTATCACTGTGTCATTTTTTCTTTACTTTTCATTGTTACAGCATTTTCTTTTTTGTTACATGTAAGTTGGACATTCTAATCTGGGTAAATCTATGCCTTTCTCTTTAATATTTTGGGTTTTATTTTAAAAGTCTTCCCTATCCCAATATTAATAACATGGTACTGTATATTTTCCTCAAATATCTTAAAAGCTTATTTTTATATCTTTAATCTGTCTAGATTAAGTGTGTGTGTGTGTGTGTGTGTGTGTGTGTGTGTAAGAGAGAGAATATATGAGTGCCAGACTTTCTTTCCCAAATAATTAGTTATTTAAATATATTTTAATGAATAGTTCATCCCACTCCTTTGAGATGTAATGCTTGATGCAAACTAAAGTATCCTATATGCATGGATTGCTTTCTGGATTCTGTTTTTAAACATTGTTCTTCTTGGGGGGGGCCTGGGTGGCTCAGTCAGTTGAGCATCTGGCTTCAGCTTGGGTCATGATCTCATGGTTCGTGGGTTCGAGCCCACATTGGGCTCTGTGCTGACAGCTAGCTCAGAGCCTGTAGTCTGCTTCGGATTCTGTATCTCTCTCTCTCTCTCTCTCTCTGACCCTCTCCTGCTTGTGCTGTCTCTCTCTGTCTCTCAAAAATAAATAAAAAACGAAACCAAAAAAAAATTGTTCTTCATTTTTATATAAGCTTTCACTGGCCTAATCACTACTGCTTTGTTATCTGTTTTTGCAAACTGGTTGCACTGTGGCTCCATTTTCCTCTTTTTCAAAATATCCCCTCTTTTTGTGCATTTTCTCTTCTCATGCATTTTTCAAGAAAACTTCAATTTTATGCATTGTTTGATGGTGGTTTGGAGGAAGACCTCAGTGTTTAGAGAGACTTGGCAGTGCTATATTAGTGAGTCGTCTCCTCCAGGAACATGTTATATTTCTGTATTTATTAAGATTTTCTCTGAGGCTATATTTCTCTTCTATGAAAAGAGTAGAATCCTCAAGTTATCCTGATGTATGGGCAGGTCTGGGACCTTTTGTCTTAAACCATCGAATATATATGTTCCTCTTTAGTTAAATAAGGATAATCCTTGTGGTGCTTGGGTGGCTCAGTCGGTTAAGCATCCTATTCTGATTTTAGCTCAGGTCATGATCTCATGGTTGTGAGATCAAGTCCCATGTCCGGTCCCGTGTTGGTTGTGGAGCCTTAGGACTCTCCCTTTTCCTCTGCCTCCCCTCTGCTCTCTCTGTTTCTCTCAAAAACAACTAGGTATAATCATTTCCAACCATAGTGGATAATGTGAGGGAAGAAAGAACTGTGACATGCACAAAACCCTTATGACAAGTTGGACAATATGTTAGAAACTGAGGAAGAGCGAGGAGAGCCTGAGCCTCTGAGCTAAATAACTCTGGACTTAGTGGCGGAGGCACAACAGAAGGGCAAATTGCAGCACCATACCACAGGTTGCCACAAGGGGGTGCACTTACAGAAGTCTCCAAATCTAGATTGGTGAGGGAAGGAAAGTTTTCTCCAGGAAGGTCATCCCTGGGTTTTGAAGGACATGTAAAATACTCTGGTTGCCAGAGGGGAGGTGGGTGGGTGGGAGGGGTGAAATAGATAAAATGGATTTCTTGTTACATCTTGATGAGCACTGGGAAATGTTGAATCATCATATTGTACACCTGAAACTAATATAACACTGGAAGTTAATTATACTTGAATTTTTAAAATGAAGATATTTAAAGGGAATTCAGTGAGATTGAGAGATTATGTAGCTAGCTCCAAATCGCATAGCTGGTAAAAGGTAGATCCCAGGCTGCACAACAAGACATATGCAGCTTAAAAACCTATGCACTTGGTGGTACCCTCATATTTTTATCATATTTTTAGTCATTGAGGTTTGCAGCTTAAGCGACTTAAATAGCCAATAGAGTATATGTTGTTTTATTTCTATTGCTTTATTATTGTTAGGTTAGTAAAAGTGAAGTCATAGGTCTTTAAATACTCTGAAGCTTTTAAGGATGTTACTTACTTTTTAATATTGACAGATCCTTAAAAAGAATGAGGCTCCATGGGCTTAGGAATAAAATTAATTTAATCTGTAAGGACGGCATCTACAGAAACAGTTTGAAAATTCAGCTTGCCATCAGACCCAAAATGTACTTAATTAAAGGAGAACTCAGGAAGCAGACATCAGACATTATAACAATAGTGACAACTAGGATTTTAGGGGGAAGAAACCTCCAAATCCCCAACACTGGCATGTGATAAGACACTGTCAGAAAGCATTAATTAGCAATACTTAGAAAAGGTCTATTATTTTTTTTATGTTTAACACCAAAAGCATGGATGAAAACTCCAAATGTCAGCCATGTGATTCCACATCCAAATATGAACAGCTGAGTCTGTCCTAGGGGCTTAGTTCAGAGCTTAATCAAAGAAGACTGGTCCATTCAGATGTGAGCTCTGTTACTTGGCAAGAATATTGATTATGGCACATGAAGGAAAATCAAAAGGGTACTGTCTATATTTCTTTTTATTGACTCCTCCCAATACTATTGTCTCGAAGCATTTATAGCCAACACGTCTTTATTCACCTTGCCTTTGTCCTGCCCAAAAGGATTCTCCTGCTATATGGAAGAAAATAAGTATCCATTTAAACAGAAATTGGCTCATTCACAGCAGAACATTTGGAAAACTAGCTATAGTCAATAAACCTAGAATTGTTTTTCCCAAAACTATGCTTCTCTGTGTTAATCAAAGTCTTTAAATAGGTTGAGCTCAGGCAAATAATATTGACTAAATACATGAAGATCTGTTTCATGTGAAATGTTAAAAATACATAGAGAAGATGGAAAAATTAATAGGTTAATTTTTCTCTCCTGGTTAGTTCATGCATATTCATAATGATTGCTTGTTAAGAACTTATTTTTCTTTTGACTTTTACAAGTATGAAGAAATTGTTAAGATATGGTGAATCAAAGCAACTGTTCAGACTCCATAATTATAACTCAAAAATTTGTTGAGAGCTAGGTGCTATCTAGGTCTATAAGAACTTTTAAGACAGAAGCAGAGGTTTTTCACTTGCAATCCAATCTTAATTCAAATCTTCAGAAAAATTTCAATGACTTTGAAACTCAGTATGAGGGACACAGATCATGGGAGACTATTGAATACTGAATGAAAATGAACCATGGACTGAAGGGGGAGTGGTGGTCATGGTGGGGGGCACATGTAGGGAGAAGCACTGGGTGTTACATGGAAACCAATTTGAAAATAAGCTATTAAAAAAACCTCAGTATGAGATTTAAATTCCATAAAATTGATGAAATTTAGAAAAACGGACTTAAGAACCATAGCAAATGAAAATAATTCCAGAACTTACGTAGACAATAAGAATTTCCACATTTTCACTGTAGGAAATAGAACTTCTACTTTGTTGTTTGCTTGATTTTAAGAAATGATCCATTGTTCATCAGGCAAATTATTATCTCTGGGGCCATTTATCCTAAATGGTACAGTTACCCATGTCGAAGGCATGTCAATTCCCCAATTATGTCCACCATTCTACATTTCTCACTGTGGCTTTACCTTTGCAGCTCTAATGGAACACCACTCGTGTTTGCACCCAGGGTGTCATCTTAAGCACAACATGCTTTCTCCTTCATCTTGTGATAGCCAACTTTCTACTTCTGTGCAGCTGATTGGCTGTCTCTCACAATTCCTCAAAGTGAATTTAAAAATACCACATAGCCTGCACTTTAAGTTATAGATCTCTAAATGTCCCTCAATGTGGAGAAATTCAAAGAAATAATTTTAAAAGATGTGACAATAGACAGAGAAAATGTATTTTTATTTATGTAGATTGTGTCTTTTATAATACACTCCATGTGTATTTTGCACTACTCTACTAATGCTTTAATGTACAAATATTATAATGCACTGTTTTAGTATATAGTTATGTAGAGTCTGTTCTACTCTGTCTATGCTTTCATAAGGGGCCAAATTCAAGAACTCTTCCAAGCATTAACACATACAGATGACTCCAAATGAATTGATCTAACTAGCATTTGTGGGCAAATTTCAGGATCTAAAGAGGACAGACTAGTTAAATAGATATCCTTAGTTCATCCAATCTTATCTATATATCACACTTGCGTGTATAATTTGTTAGTGGAGACTTTTTAATAAATATGTGAAATATGTTTTGCAAAATCATGGTGACTTAATCAGGTAGGCAACTGAGGAGGACTTGGTTATGATGTTACCACTAAAAGTTAAATATTATGTGCTTTCAGGTTCTACACACCAAACTGAGCAAATTTTAGTTGCGGTCTCACTTATGTAATTTCAATTACTAGGTTTTAAAAAAATTATTATTAATACTACTTCACACAGACATAAAACCAACTTAAAAATTTTTTTAATCTTTATTTTTGAGAGAGAGAGAGAGATAGACAGTGTGCGAGCAGAGGAGGGAGACACAGAATCTGAAGCAGGCTCCAGGTTCTGAGCTGTCAGCACAGAGCCCAATGTGGGGCTCAAACTCACAGACCGTGAGATCATGACCTGAGCCAGTCAGATACTCAACCAACTGAGCCACTCAGGTGCCCCTAAAACCAACTTTTAATAGAAATTTGAAAGGAAATTTTTTTTCCCTGGTGTTTTAATTAGATTCATGGTAAAACACTTCCAACTTGATTTCCAGTTTTGGAAGGTATCAAATTTAAAAATTAGGTTAACTAATTTTTAGGTAAACTAAAATTTTAAAAAGTATCTAAAAACTTAAAACTAGCAAATATACAAACTGTTTTCTGTAATCTTTTGGAGAAGTTTCTCCATATGCCATAATTTATGTCAGTAGTGATTATACTAGAAAAGTTAGTTATACTCAATTTATTAATATTAAATGGTGAATAAACGCATATCCTGAATGGTAATGGCATAAATGAGTGACAATTGTCTATTCATAGAATGGCTGCATCAGTTTGTTTTGCTAAATAAAAAGTGTGTTAAGCAAAGTTAATTAAGCAATTAATTCATATGCTTTCCAGGGTTCCATATTATTTTGATGTCAGGATAGAAATAAGCTTAAAGTTTTTATTAATGGTTCTTCTATAATAATGGAAATAATAACAGCAATAGTAACAGTAAACTATTGTTCATCAATTAATTAAGTAGCAAATACTTCTTGAATTTCTACTCTGTGCTGAATACTGTGTCAGGTATTGTGAAAGTGAAAACAGCAGAAAACCTGTTCTCGTGAAGATTAAATGCTTGATGAAAAAACAATAGATAAAACTAAAAATTCAAATACCAGTGATGTACTAAAGAACACAAACCAGGAAGAGAGATACAAAGCCTGTGGGAAGACATAGAAATGTTGCTGAGTGTGGCCAGGGGTGCCCCGCTATTTGAGGAACAGTCTGAGAGAAGTGAAGTAAGGTGCGGTGCTCCCTGGGGTGAGATCAGAGGAGCCAGGCAGCGGGACTACTGTATGGGGCGGGGTCTCTATGTGGGCATAAGCCTGACCTCTTAGAGGAATGTGAGGCTAGTGTGTTGAGAGGGAAAAAATTGAGAGGGAGAATGATTAACTCAGAGGTAATAGAGGGAGAAAGAGGTCTTCCTCCCAGTGAGGAGGGAAATGTAGATTCCAAGGAGGAGGAATCACGGAAGATTTTGAGTAGAGAAGCAACAGGGATGATTTATTAACAAACTAGATCCAGATGTTGTGTTGAAAATAGATGAAAGGTCGAAGTGGAGGGTGAGACACCAGCACACATATGTTTACAATGAATCCTGTACAGGTAACAATGTTCGGGACGGCAGTGTTGGAAGTAGGAGTGATGAGAAGCCACTGCATGGAGGGTTTGGAGGTGAAGTATGAGCAAAACTGGAGTCCAAATTGATGACAATTGTCTGTCTTGAGCATAAAGACTGATTTGCAATTAAATGACTTGTAACAGACTGTAGGAAGGGCATATCTGGGGGAAGCTTTAGACATGTTCTGTAGACCAATAGAGTGAGCACTGGAATATGGGGTCTGGAGGTCTAGGGGCAAGTCTGGATTAGAGACATAAATGTGGAAGCTATGAGCATACATTGTATTTGAAGCCATAAAGTCATCAAGAGTTGATTGTAGATAAAAGAAGGGAAAGATATGAAGGTGATGTACTGACTCTTGAATGCTAATATTTAATGATCAGGAGTGAGGAATAAATGAGAAAGATGAAGCCTGCTACTGGCAGGAGGGTTGGAAGAGTGGCACATTATGGTATCCTGGAAATTATGTGAAATAAAAGTATTTTTTAAGTTGATTTTTGTAATATATGGAGAGACAGCATATGCATCTGAATGGGGGAGGGACTGGTCAGAGAGAGGGGGAGAGAAAGAATCCCAAGCAGGCTCAGTGCCGTCAGGACTGAGCCCAATGGAGAGCTTCGTCTCACAAACCATGAGATCACGACTTGAGCAAAAGTCAAGAGTTGGACACTTAATCAACTGAGCCACCCAGGCACTCTAAGAAAGTGTTTGAAGTGGGAAGACAATGGTAGATAGTGTCAAATATTGCTGACCAAAGTAAGCATTGAGTTTAGCAAGGTGGAGTCATGGGTGTCTCAACAGGAACAGCTTTGGGAAAGTGTTGGAGATGACCTCTTGACTGGAGGGTTCAATGAAAATGCGGGAGGAAGACCAGAGGCAGGACCTGTGGACATGCCCTTGGAAAAACCATGAAAGGGATGGAGAAAATGGAGTGGTAGCTAGAAACTGTGAGATAAAGAGAAGGTTATTTTTAAAAGATGGGAGTAATAAAAACATGTTTCTATGCTTATCAACATTGCTATTGTTTTGATCCATGTAAATAAAATGTCCCTGGTTTTCTTATTACTCATTTAACAATTCCAGTGATTAGTTGTGACAGTGATAAATTATGTCTGACCTCTTGTTCCATTTTCACATTTACATCAAATCATTTACGTTTCATCAGGCTTCTTGAATTTCAGATTCCCAAGATATATGCTACTGAAATTTTAATTAACAATTAATTTTAGCATACTAAAAATAAAAAGTTTTTTTTTATGATGAATAGGTGTTAAACATTAATATGAATCTGCCACTTGGATATGAGTACAAAGCCTTCCTTTCAAAAGTGTTATAATCAAATATTCTTCTTCTAAAATAAAAATGGTGAGGTTATTTTTAAAAACTGGTGCACATATATTCACATAAAATTGGGCGTGACAGGGCATAATGGAAGAAATTAATGAAAGGAAAATTTAAGATGAGAATCAAGAGGCAAAAGATTTTAATAAGAGCTAGTGAATGGTGCAATGATCCCCCAAAAGAAAGGAGACTCTATATTTCATGCACATTATGTAGACTGTGCATGAAGAAGAATTTTTTGAGGGTCAAAACTTGTTTCTGGCCCCAGGAAGCAGAGCTTATAACGAGATAAGAAAAGTGTCTTGTGTGTGTACCTGCTACTCTCTTAGAAAAAATTACACTTTTTGGAATCCATTTCATCATCTGTTTTAGGTTATAGGTTGAAACACATGAAATTATCAATGTTAAAAAGAAAATAAAATAGTTGGATATTGGCGATGCCTTATCATTTAACCTCATACAATGGTCTCTTGGAACATCCTCACCTCCTTCCTCTTCTTCAAGAAACCCGCTTAGAAGAACAAAGCAAGTTTCACAGGCTGAATAGGTACTAGTATTGTTGCAGGTGCCTTTCTAACCCTTGTTGGGGTTTCTGGTGTTTCACGTGACATTCGCCTTAGCAGATATTTGGAGTTTTAATTGAATTCGTCTTGTTAGGCTAAGCTCTCTACTTTTGTTAAAAGGGAGTTAGCTGGCATTGTTCCTTTTCTGAACAAAGCTAAATGTTCTGTCTCAGAAAAAACAAACAAACAAAAAGACAAAAAAAATTTTATGGAAATTATTTTAAATTCCATGATGTCAAATTAAAAATGGATGGACCTAACTCCAAAATACCTTTAGTTTCCCCTAATAATACTTCATGTAAATATTACCAATTAATTTATATTACCTTTCTTAAACATATGCATACATCTAAATATTTCAGCCTACTTTAGAAGTTGCATTTCCAAATATAAATATTTGTTAAATTGCTTTTTAAAATTCTTCATGGTGGGTCAACTCATTCTAAAAGTTAAACATTGAAAACACCTAGAAAAATAGAATGAAAATAGAAATATAATGAATTTTCACAACTTCACAAAATTTTGTTTCCTGGTCTTCATTTTTCTCTCTTCTCTCTTAGTGAAGGACAGATTGAATGTTGGGGTATTTAAATTAAAATGCTCAATTTCATTTGTTTTTCTTCTTTGGACATGAATTTGCATATATGTTGTTGTTCCAATTGGCTGCCATCCTAATTCTCTGTCAGACTTTTGATTAAAGATGATGCTAATGTCTTATGTACTTGTGGTAGGCTATTTCCTCCACATTTATAGTGAGTACCTGCTATCCATTGGTTGAGATGACAGAGGAAGACAGAACCCAATCCCTGGCCTGTAGAAACTTGTCTTCTCGGTGGAACATGTGAAAAGCACAGTGGAGATCATGTGAGAAGAATGCTTGAACATTCTTCTATCAAGGGATCTGAATATTACAGAATTCCTGATAAAAATTCAAGATAGAACTGGTAAGTGCTCAGGAAATTTACAAGGACCTTTCTTAAATTCAATAAGTAATAAATATAAAGGGTATTTTGAGCTAGTTGGGCATTTTTATGAGTAAATGGGATATTCTAATGTCAGGTCAAACTACTTTTACAAAAATCCTATTGCATAAGACTTTAATCGAGACCAACAAACTTCCCATAAATGTCTTGTTTTCCCTCATCTCTATTCTGGGGAAACAATGAGGCAAAATTATCTCTATAGTAACCAAGAAGCTGGAATTCTAAGCAGCTTATTCTTAGTTTTTCTTTCTTGCCCTCTGGAATAGTGGAAATTTTTCAAAAGAGAGTCCTCTGCCCATTGGTTTGGATTCACACTCACTTTTCTGAGCTTCAGATACTTTGTAATCTGACGGTATTGGTAAGCACATCTGATCATTGGTAGGAGTACTAAATTCACCCAGTTCAAGCACCTGTGACACATTGGGTCCAGTGAAAGTTTCCAGCAAAGTGGCTTAATGCATTGTTGAACCACACAACTCTTGAGATGGGGGTCAGCTTTGGGATTAATTTTTGCTCAGAAATTTAATGGAGGATAAATATATGTACACTGTACTGGACTATTTCACTCTTTTCCTTCTCTCTTTTAACTTTTGAAATAAGTACAGATTCAGAAGTTGCAGAAACAAAATACATAGAGCCTAGTTTTCCCTTCACCTAACTTTTCCCAGTGGTGGCATCTTACATAACTATAGTTCAACATAAAAACCAGGAAATTTATAGTGGTGCAATACCTGTACCCAGATTACAGACATTATTTAGTTTTCACCATTATTTATATGAACCCATTTGTACATCACATGTCAGTGTATTTAGTTCTGTGCCATATTCCCCATGGTTTGTGTGACTACAGTGAAAGTCAAGATTCAGAACTGCTCCGTCACCATAATGGAACGCTATGTTACCTTTTCATACCTGCATTATCCCTCCTTCCTCATCCCCCAATCTCCTGGTAGCGGCTAATATATCTTCCATGTCTATAGTTTTGTCATTTGGAGAGTTCTAGAGAAATAGACTATGCAGTCTGTATTTCTTTTCTTTTATTCTTTACTTTTTACTCCTTCAGTAAACTTGTACCTCCCTCACCATCAACAGTCACTTTCCACTAGACTCTAACAGGTATGAAAAAAGCCTGTAGGTCTGTTTTACTTAAAATTTGTAAATAATTTTTAGGTAGTGGGAAGCTGCTGATCAGTTTCAGTGGGGGATGACATTCCTCATTTCATTTTGAAGATGCCCTTGTATGTATTAGGTAGCCACTTGCCCCTGGATTAATTCTCTGTTGGGCCTAGCAAATTAGCACAAACTTGTGGGCCTACAACAACACATATTTATTGTCTTATTGTCTCACCATCATTTTGTTTTTTCTTTTTAACATTTTTATTTATTATTGAGAGACAGAGTATGAGAGAGGGGAAACTTAGAATCTGAAGGAGATGCCAGGCTCTGAGCTGTCAACACAGAGCCCAACATGGGGCTCAAACTCACAAACCATGATATCATGACCTGAAGCCAAAATTGGAAGCTCAACTGACTCAGCCACCCGGGGGCCCCAACCATCATTTTGATCAGAAGACCAGACACTGTATATATAGCTCAGTTAGGTTTCCAGTTAATATCTCATAGACTGAAATCAAGATGTGGAGCATTCCAGGTTCTTATCTGGAGGCTCTGAAGGAAATTCTACTTGTAGGCTCATTCAAGTTGAATTCAGTTCCATGCAGTTGCAGAATTAAAATTCTATTTCCTTGCTGCCTATTGGCATAATGTTGCTCTTACTTTATGAATTTGCCCACATGCCTTGGTCCATGGCACTGCCCATCTTTAAAACTAGCAATAATGAATGGAATTCTTGCTTTTTGGGTTTCTATCATTTCCTCTTTTGCCTCTCTTTTTAAGGACTCAGATTAGGCCCACCTAGATAATCTTTTTCTTTTCTTTTTCTTTCTTTCTTTTTTCTTTTTTGTTTTTTGTATAACAATATAATCTGGGAAGTAACACAAGGGGGCCCCAACCATCATTTTGATCAGAAGACCAGACACTGTATATATAGCTCAGTTGGGTTTCCAGAAGAAACAATATTTTGTCTACCACAGCTCTATTTTTTTGATTTTGCTGTTGGGGCTTTGTATATGTATCTGGTTGGCTTGCAGGAAGATCATTTGGCTCAAGAAGTTATAAATTTTAAACCACGAATCATCAGCTCTAACTTTCTGTTTCAGACTTAACAAAAAAAGTCAAATAAAAAGTTTTAAAAAACGTAATGCTTTGTATTCTTTCCATATCATAACACAGGAGTGTTTTATTTTATTATCTTAAATTATTTTTGTAAACACACTGTGATTTGTTGCTAGTCTGTGTGAGATATAGTTTAGGGAGAAATATGTACTTGGACTGATAATGGTTTCAACAGCAGAATTCTCTCCTGATCTTTTTAAATAGTATTAATCTTACTCTCCATGATATTTTGTTGGTAGAAATGATAATGGGCATAAAATTGGATTGGAAGTCCTTTGAGATTTTAAAAGAAGGTCTGCTTTTGAAAAAAAAAATGAGATTAAGAAGGTTAGACTATGTTGCTGCAATAGAACTAAATACCAAACCATGGCCAAATCCTTTCTCCCAAATGCAAGTAAATAAGGAAGTTGTGGCTTTATTGTGCCTCTCATCTTAGAGTAGAGGAGTCTAAATGTTTAATGAACAAGAATGATTTGTTGGGAAATGATATTTCTTAACTGGTAAGGCATCCTACACAAGGCACAGGTGCTGTTTAACGTAACCAAATATTTAGGAGCCTCTACAAGAAATGACATGCAAGCAGATATTATAAATGGACCACCATTTAACACAAGTAGGTAGTTTTTCTAAGATAAATAAGTTTGAAGAATATATTGTATTGTTTCTCATGGTTGTACTTGCGGAATAGCACTTCACAAGGAAATATAATTCATACCAGTGTTCTCCACAACTATGAACAACACTGTGGAAAACTTCTCTATGTGGGAGAAAGCCAGAATTACATTTTCTGGAGTTAAATAGAAACATTCTTCTCTCTGATCAAATTTTAATGAAACAATTCAGAAGAAAACCATCATCTTACTTCAAAAATTGTTTTTACAGAAAATATAATAAATTCTAGCCCTCAGGCATAGTCAGCTTCTCAGCCTGGCTCTTTACTGCCTGCCGGATCAGACTGATGAAGACCTAAACTCCGACACTGGCCATGGAGCCAAGGTCAATGTAATGTGCAGAGGGCACTGATTAAAGTGCAATTCATATGTTCTCTTAGTCAATATAGTAATATAAATTTTGGAATGGTGCCACAAAATTTTATATAAGCTTCCCTTTTTCTCTTTTATAATTTCTAAGGTACATTTTCTATTATTTCAATCATGATTTAATTCTCCAAGTCAGTGGGAGTCTAGTTAGAAATACAGAGAGCATAGAGCCCTGAAGAGTTCAGAAATCACCCCACCGGAGCCTTATCGTACATGTGAAAGATGTGAGGTCCCATGTGGCCTGGAATGAAGCCCTGTTTGCCAGAGGGCTGCTGGGGACAAGGAGCATGACCAGCGCACAGTCCTGAGATGTAGCAAAGTATCTCCCTGCTTCACTTCTTAGAGAGTAGTCCACTCATTTTAGAGGCAGAATTCAATTTTTAAATAAGACATATTGATTATAAGAAATACAAAATGGTACTGTCATGAAATACAGAAGGTTAAGTAGGTAAACTGAAAATCATCCAAATTACTATTCCAAATCAACCAAGTCTTACATTTCAGGAAGATTTTACCCCAGTATCTCATATATATATATATATATATATATAT
>NC_043702.1:103419595-103493548 GCF_006229205.1 Suricata suricatta
GGAAATCCTGAACTTTGTATAGACGTCTCTTTATTTCAAGACATAGACATGCAAATAATGTCTTCTACAATTATAAGAAGGAGAGGGGAACTGAGTGGCTCAGTCAGTTAAGTGTCCAACTCCTGATTATAGCTCAAGGTAATGATCTCACAGTTCATGGTCTCTGGGTTGACAGTTTGGAGCCTGCTTGGAATTCTTTCTGTCTCTATCTCTTTCTTGTTCTTGTTGTTTTCTCTCCCTCTCTTTCCACCCCTCCCCTGCTCATGCTCTCTAGCTCTCAAAATAAACAAATAAAAATGAACTTTAAAAAATAAAATATTATTAAAGTTAATGCAAATTTTAAAGAACATTTTTATTCACATAGAATAGCCATTGGCTTTGTTTTAAGGCAAAGAAATGAGCACACATGTTATCCCTTCTTCCTCTTTCACATTATATTGATATTTATCATATAAAATATTTTATATTGTTAAAATCTGTTTGTACATTCTGATGGATAGTCTGACATTTTATAATCCATGACGTAGCAGTATTAGGTATTCAGTTAGTGGAACTCAACACTTGCTACCACACATTTTTAACAGTACTCTTCATTTTCAAGTTATTAATTTTGACTCCTTTCATAGATGGATTGAGTTTTAACTTTACTTTTTTCTGAAGCAGGGATATTGTTGGTATATATGTCCTTGAAATTCGTAATCTTTATGTTAAAATGACAACTTGCTCAGAAGTGATGTTAGAGAATCACTTGTCTTACTTTTCCTCAGAAGCTTGTGGAAATTGTTCCATTGTATTATTTCTTAACCAATTTATCAAGGAACAGTTAATGTACAAAAATCTATGCATACTTAATCCATACAACTTGACGAGTTTGGAGAGAAGTATACACCTGTGAAACCATCACCACAATTTATGCCAAACACAGAGCGTTGGTTTGTGGATAGACAACAGCAACATGATTTTCCTTCTGACTTGCTGTTACTGCCAGAATGCCTACATGAGGTTATCTATATGTTTTGAGTTCAGTGACTTTACCAGGACAAGGTGCTCCGTCTTCTGAATTCATTTTTCCCTTGACACGTAGAATGTCCCTTGAGCCAGCAAACAGAATCCGGCAAACAGAATCCCGCAAACAGAGCAGAGCCAGCAGTTGTATGTAGTAGTGATTTATTTAGATACATTTTTCTTCAATTATCCCTGTTCTGTTTATCAAAAGTACTAGTTGTAAGCATTTTAAATTTCCTCTCTCTCTTTTGCATCTTCTATTTCTCTAATGTTAATTTTATATATTTACTTTTTTTAATGCTTACTATATTTTATTTCCAGTATGCCCCTCCATATACTGTCCTCTATATTTATTCTGGTGTGACTTTGTTCCCTGCAATATAAAGTCTCCTCTGCTCTTCTTTCTCAGCTAAGAAGCTAGGTCACAGACAGTCATTTATGACATCATTCTATGATTTCTGCTCTAGTTCCATGTGTCCTGATGTATTCCACTCTAGCCAGTGGGGCAGTCCCATTTCTCCTGGTCTGTGAAGCTGGTCAGAACTTTCCTCTTGGTTACATGGTCAGTGAGCTGACCTCAATGAAATAGTACTTACTTGTGGAGTGATCTCCTTTTGGGTTATAGCCATGTAATTATTTGGTTTAACATTCTTTCTAAAAAAAAATATCTTTGTTTTTCAGAATATTCCAAAAGAGAGAAAGTAAATAAATATGTCTCATTTTACCAATTTTTGAATAAAACTGACAGACATCTTCTTAATAATGTATGTTTTCCTGGAATAGATCAAATGAATCGGTATCTGGGGTACGCTTATATCTTGGTTAGATTTCACATGACCATATTGTAGCACAAATAACCCTAAGATTTCATTGACTTTGAAAAACAAAGACTTATTTATTTCTCATGTCAAACTCCATCATATTTGTCTTTCTCTTGAAACTCAGGCTAATAAATAAACCTCTCTGGAACTTCCTGTTGTGAAGGAAGGCACAGGACAACACAAAATGGTTCTTAAAGCCTATGCTTCCCAGTGGGCTGTATCTCCTCCATTCATAATCCAGGGACCCATGGAAACATACATGACTAAGACTAATGTTAAAACATAATAGTTAACAGCTAAAATCCACTTTTAGAGAGGCAAAAGAGTATTTGGGGTGTGTAATAAAATTTAAAACTGTCCATCTTCTTGAACCCAAGTATTCACCTGCCACAAGAAAATAGTACTCACCTCCTCTTCTCAAGTGTAAACATCCAACAATGTCATATGATCTTTCGGTTCTGCTCAAAGTCCAGAACCTCATGGGCTTGCTCAAATGTGATTTCTACTTTCTTTTGTCTTTCCCTTCTCTTTTTATTTTGTTTTAATTTCATTATAGTTAACATGCAGTGTTATATTTGTTTCAGGTTGTACAATACAGTGATTCAACGATTCTGTACAACACTCGATGCTCATGACTCTTGTCTCTTCTCTGAAGACCTTCTTTTTCTGTCATCCTTTTGGCCCATCTGTTATCTGTCTGGTCTAGCTGAAAAGGGCATTAAAGAAGGTGGATCAGAAGCTTTCTCATATTGTGTCTTATCCATACAAAAAAACTGTGACTTAACAATCAACCAATGTTGTAAATATTATGCATTTTTTTATCCACTCTTGTTCATGGAGCAGAGCAAGAGTCAAAACTTAATTCATCATCTGTCTACTTTATTCCTTCTAGTCTGTTCCATGTGATAACTCTTTTAGCTGTCTTTCTTTTCTAGACCTGCCTCTCATTCCAGAGTTAGTTACAGGAATACTGAATGTGTCAGGATTCTACAAGAAAGCCACATGTTGGTTTTTATTTTTTATTCCCCTCTGAGTGATAATTTTTCATGTGGTAATAAATTCAGACATTTTAACCATGGTTGTGATTCCAAGACATTTTATTTGGTCCTTTACAGAAAGCTCAGTTTGAATAATACTTTGTTGCTTAAAGGCATTCCTAGTTTTATCTTTTACCAATTATAAATGAAAACCAGTTACATCTTCCAAATCTACAAGTCCAAAGTCTGTGTTCCATGTGTTTTCTGTTTAATTATGTGCCAGTTTTCTTCTTGAGTTCTTCTAATTCTTGAAAAAGATAATATCAAATGCAACCAAGAGCATTTCAAGTCATGCTCATAACTTCTCAGCTCTTCACCAAAAGCCACACATTTATTTATTACCATAAATGGTTTACCACGGTACTTCTAGTGATACCCAGATATTTTACTACTATATAATGAGTTGCCTTTTTGCCAGTTTCCTATAATTGGCTTTTTAGCATGCGTTTTTCTGGCTTTGAAGCAAGGGTTACAAATTTTATGTTGTAGCTATTACAATAAAACCTGCTTCATGGTACAAATTGACCAAAGCAAAGTGCATATCCACATATGATTCGATCAAGATGAGAACGTATTATTAATTGTTTCATGGGAAACCCCAACAGTACAGGTATTAAAGATACAAAAACAAAGCAGAGATTGCTTGTGATCAGAGTCCAAGTGAATTCAGCATATCTGATACAAAGAAAGACACACGTCATATGGTGGAGAGAATCAAATTTCTCTAACAAACATAATAATTATGTTCCTTTCTTGAAATATCTCCCAAGCTAAATCAGAATACCAAATCCATTTGGGGATGCAATTTAAAGATTTCCTCATGTGATGCATATTGTATCAATATAAACATCACGACTGCTTTCTTAGGGTTTTTTTTTTTCAGATGAGGGTTTTGAATTTGTTTTTCCACACTGCTTTTTTCTAATGTTTTCACAACGATCTTGTATTGGTCATGGTACCTGGCAGAGTAGCCAACTTTCTGCAATGCAGAGTTCCTACATTGTTTGCTTGCTTGCTTGTTTGTTTGTTTGTTTTATAGCCCAGGTCCTCATGGGCAAAGGTGTTAAATATTTCCATGACTCATGGTCTGTAGGAACGAAGCATATCTATAGGCATTTGAAACACGATAATCGGTGTGCTTCTTGCCGGTTAAATCCCTAAAATTAAAAAAAATGGTCTAAAAGAAAGGATGGGGAAAAATATCAGATGAAGCTGAGCAACAAAATCGTCAAAACAGGTGTGAAAGTGTTCATAGTGGATAGTAGAAATTTTGAAAGCATTGAAAAAGGTTTATTTTGTAATCATAAAAGTGGGAAACCACAAAGAAATAGAAGTCATAAATGTTTTTGTGTCAAGTAACACGGCATCAAGATCTGCAAAAAAAAATTAGTTGCAAGGAAAAATCCCCAAGATTGTCACACAGCAGAGTGTTTAATATATAAGCTTTATTTAATGACAAACCAAGTGTACAAAATTTAAACGTGGTCACAGGGTATATTTATAATATAAATAACAGACATTAAAGTATTATATCCAGAAGAAAAGCACATTTTTAAAATGTTTATGGAACTTTTGATGCAAGTTCTCCTTCAAGCAGCTGCTTATTAATGTCAAAGTATCAAAAAGACAGAGGCCATACTTTCTGGCAAGTTCTACCTTTAAACCAGACCTAGAATCCAAACACTTCTTTTTATCTTCATTCCTTATGTATATGTCCGATTTATCATCAATCTTGACTAGGATTATTGGACCTAATTTCCACTCTTCCCTTCTAAGAGTATATTCCCAAAGTAGCAGGTGGACAGTCATTTGGAACAGATGTCAGGTCATTATATCTTCATCCACAAACCCGCGCTGTTTGTCTCCATTTGATAGAATGCAAACAAGTGGTATTAGAACAGCTTTGAGTTCTTACGGGAACTAGGCCCCCCTCTTCTCTGATACCCTGTCATTGTCCCTCTTGCTCTTCTCATGCTTCAGCCTTGCATTTCTGGCTGCTTCCTGAGTACACCAATGTCACCTCGGCATGCTTCTCTGCCTGAAGCGTTCCTCTAACATGGACCGTTTTTGATAATTCTCCTGCTTCCTTTAACAGTTTTGCTTAAATTTCAGCTTCTCCGTGAGGCTTACCAAAACTGCTCTGTGACTGCAAACAGTGCCTCACACATCCCTGGTGTCTCTGTTTTATTTATTTTTGTGCAGTAGTTATCACTGTCTAACTTGCTTGCTACTTATTTACAATTTTATCATCTACCTCTTTCTGCTAGAGCACATGCTCTATGTGTTTACAGATATTTATCTATTTTGCAAAAGCTAGAGCAAAATTGAATATTCATTAATAGACTGCTTAGCGCAGAACCAGAGTGATACATGATATATTAAATATGTATATATGGCTTGAAGCTAAGCTCAAAGGCAAATTTATAACCTTAAATGCTTTCATTGTTTTTTTTAAAGACTGAAAATCAAAGAATATTCACTCTACATTTAGATAATAAAGAAAAAAGTGTTTAAAGTAAAATCAGTAAATATGTCTCAAAGTCAACTCTTTTTTTTATTAATAATTAATTTTATTTTAGAGAGAGAGAGCATGCAAAAATGAGAGTGGGGAAGAGGAGGTCAGAAGGAGAGAGAAGGAGAATCTCAGGAAAGCTCCCTGCTCAGTGCAGAGCTCAATGCAGGGCTCAGTGCCATGGCCCTTGGATCATGACCTGAGCAGAAATCAAGAGTCAGATGCTGAACAAAATGAGCCACCAGGTGTCCCTCTTAAAGTCAACTCCTGTACCATCTATCTGAAAAAAATCCCAGCACCACAAAATAATCAAAAACAATTTAACAAGTAGTAATATAATCGAATAGTTGAAGCGTAAAATAAACTAAATCAGAAAGTCAACATGTGTTATACTGTCTTGCTAATGAAGACATAAGTACTTTCAGACATGAATTATGTGAATATAAATTTGCAAACCCATGAAAATATGCAGTTTGGGTATTGCCAAGTAGAAGGCACCCATGTTATAGAGCTAACTTTTTATCAGTTACTTATGAAAATTTTCTGGAAAGAAGGAAGAAAGGAAGGAAGGAAGAGAGGAAATACATATTTAGTTTTAGTTTTCAGGATTATGGTTATCTTGTATTTTCAACTTTTTCTGCACAAAAATTGAAGCTATGTATGTTTCATGCCATTGTAACACTTCATAAACACTTCTGTAGCTGCATGGTACTATACTGAGTAGATGAGCAAGACATTAATGGCTTTTTAAATTTATGAATAATAACAATACCACAGTTTGCCATATATTAATTTAGTGTTTTACCTGTGCTCAGTACCCATATGGAAGCCCCTAACCAAAAGTCTGAACTTATTTCTAGAGTAAGTGTAAAATACACACCTGATTGGGGAGAATTAATATGAAAAAGAAAATGCAAAATATCTCATGAATATTTTATATTGATTACATGTTAAAGTCATATTTTAGATTTATTGGGTTGAATAAATACATCAATAAAATTTGATGCACCTCACTTACTAATTTATTTATTATTAATTTTATATTTTAATGTGACTACTAATATTTAAAAATGATATATGCTGTTCACAATGTGGCTTATATTTCTTCTAGACCATGCTGGACTAGAGATAGTGTTACATGATCGGGGAAAAGGAAGATGAATTTTTAGCCTACTAGGATATTTAGGAAAGATTTCTCAGAAGACATATCATTTTAACAGGTGAGTTGTTTTTTTTTTGAGAATTAATGCCTAATGGCACTTCACCTTGAATATATCCTTTAAAATACAAACTCAGGGGTGCCTGGGTGCTCCCTCCATTAATCGTTGGACTTCGCTCAGGTCATGATCTCATAATCTGTGAATTCCAGCCCCATTTTGGCCTCTGTGCTGGCAGCACAGAGCCTGAAGCCTGCTTTGGATTCAACCCTACCCCTGTTTACACTCTCTCTGTTTCTATCTCTCTGTGTCTCTCAAAAAACAAACATTTAATAAAAAATAATATAAAATACAAACTGAAAGTTTTACTTAAAATACATGCACTTATCATTTTATTTTATTATTTTTTAAATAATTTATTGCCAAGTTGGTTTCCACATAACACCCAGTGCTCTTCCCCACAAGTGCCCCTCTCCATGACCTTTCCCCCTCCCTCTTCAGCCCTCAATTTGTTTTCAATATTCAAGAGTCTCTCATGATTTGCCTCACTCCCTCTCCCTAATTTCCCCACTGCTTTCCCCTTCCCATGGTCCCCTGTTAGACCTATGAATGAAAACATATGGTATCTGTTCTTCTTTGCCTGACTTATTTCACTTAGCATGACTCCTTCGAGGTCCATCCACTTTGTTACAAATGGTCAGATTTCATTCTTTCTCATTGTCGTGTAGTATTCCATTGTATACATAAACCACATCTTCTTGATCCATTCATCAGTTGGTGGACATTTAGGCTCTTTCCATGATTTGGCTATTGTTGAAAGTGCTGCTATGAACATTGGAGTACATGTGCCCCTATGCAACAGCACTTCTGTATTTCTTGGGTATATCCCCAGCAGTGCTATTGCTGGGTCATAGGGGAGTTCTATTGATAATTTTTTGAGGAACCTCCACACTGTATGGTATTGTCACAAAAACAGACACATAGACCAATGGAATAGAATAGAGAACCCAGAACTGGACCCACAAGTGTATGGCCAATTAATCTTTGACAAAGCAGGAATAAGTATCCAATGGAAAAAAGACAGCCTCTTCAACAGGTGGTGCTGGGAGAACTTGACAGCAACATGCAGAAGAATGAGAACTAGACCACTTTGTTACACCATTCACAAAAATAAACTTGAAATGGATAAAGGACCTGAATGTGAGACAGGAAACCATCAAAAACCTAGAGGAGAAAGTAGGAAATAGCCTCCTTGACCTCAATTGCAGCGATTTCCTCTTTGACACATCCCCAAAGGCAAGGAAATTAAGAACAGAAATGAACTATTGGGGCCTCATCAAGATAAAAAGCTTCTGCACTGCAAAAAAAAAAAAAAGCAATAAAAAACCCTAATAGACAACCAACAGAATGGGAAAAGAAAGTGGCAAATGGCATTTCAGATAAAGGGCTAGTATCCAAAATCTATGAGGAACTGACCAAACTCCACACCCAAAAAATGAATAATCCAGTGAAGAAATGGGCAGAAGACATGAACAGACACTTCTCCAAAGAGGGCATCCAGATGGCCAACAGACACATGAAACAAGCATCACTCATCATCAGGGAAACACAAAACCACACTGAGATACCACCTCACGCCAAAATGAAATCAGGAGACTATAGATGCTGGCGAGGATGTGGAGAAACGGGCACCCTCCTACACTGCTGGTGGTAATGTAAACTGGTGCAGCCATTCTGGGAAACAATGTGGAGGTTCCTCATTTTATTTCATTTTACATACTCAACTCTAACACAAGTGATACCATTCTTCATTACTAATTAGTATTCACTCACTGTTTTATTTTCTCATTCTTTCCTGGAAATATCTCTCCTGTTGTGAATTACCTCAAACTACCTTAGTCTCAAAAAATAATCTGTCATATACCTACAATGATGAACCCTGAATGTATCAAAAATTTTTGTATATATTATTTTAATTTTACTTTTGTGTGATTTTATAAAACTGTAAGTTTATTATTCTGTCATTACATATGGAGGGTTCTTTTGTATTTTTAATTGAGTTGAAATTGATATAAAATTAGCCACATTGAACAATTCAAGTGGCATCTAGTAAAATGATAATGTTATGCAACTGCCACCTCTTTCTAGTTCCAGAATGTTTTCATTAAACAAACAAAAAAGTCAGTACCTGTGAAGCAGTACATGCCCATTGGTGCCTCTTTCTAGACCCTGGCTACTTTCTGTGTTCTTTCCAGGCATTTACCTGTTCTGAATATTTCATATAAATGGAATTACATGATGTATAGCCTTTTTTGTTTTACTTTTTTGACTTGTTTTTTCGAGATTCATCCTTGCATGAATTGATACTTTACTTTATATGCTAGTATAATACTTCTTAAATGCACATACACAATTTTGTTTACCCATTTATTTATTAATGGGCATTTGAACTATTTCCACCATATGGAATATACCTAGGAGTACATGTTGGGTCATATGACAATTCTGTTTAGTTTTTTGAGGAACTGCCAAACCGGTTTCCACAGAGGTGAGAGCATTTTACACCCCAACAGCAATGTATGAAACTTCTAATTTCTCCACATCATCACCAAGCCATTTTGTTTTTTGTTTGTGTTTTTAGGATCTCATTTATTTTTTTTAATGTTTATTTATTTTTGAGAGAGAGAGAGAGACAGAAACAGAGAGAGGGAGGAAGAGAGACAGAGTGTGAGTGGGGGAGGGCACAGAGAAAAGGGAGACACAGAATCTGAAGCAGGCTGAATCCGAGCTGTCAGCACAGAGTCTGTTAAAAGGCCCAAACTCACCAACTGCAAGATCGTGACCTGAGCTGAAGGGAGACACTTAAGCAAATGAGCACTTTGTTTGACTTAAGTATAGATTTCCCACTGCTATAAAGTTGAATTTCTATGTGGTTTTGATTTTCATTTTCCTAATGACTAATGATGTTTAGTATCTTTTCATATGCTTGTTGGCTGTTTGAATATGCTTTTTAAAAATTGTTTTTATGTTTATTTATTTCTTTTGAAAAAGTGAGAGAGGGACATATATATAGAGAGAACACGAGCAGAGGAGATGCAGAGAGAGAGGGAGAGAAAGTATCCCAAGAGAAGGCATCCCAAGCCTTGAACCCATGAACTGTGAAATCACTTGAGCTGAAATTAAGAGTCAGATGCTCAACTGAATGCACCACCCAGGCACACTGTGAATATGTTTTTGAAGAAATTTTGGGTCATTTGCCCATTAAAAAAATTTGGTCACTTGTCTTTTTTTGTTGTTGAGTTATAAGAATTCTTTATATATTCTGAGTACTAGACCCTATGGGATTTATAATTTGTAGGTATTCTCTCCCATTTTATATGGCTTTTTTTTTCTTTCTTGATAATGCCTTTTGATGCAAAAAGTTTTACATTTAATGATGTTCAATGTATCTATTTTTTTCGTTTGTTGTTTGTGATTTTTATCTCATAGGTAAGGCTCTACTGCCAAATCCAAGGTCATGAAGATTTGTTCTTATTCTTTTCTTGCAAGAGTTTTATTGTTTCACTCTTAAATTCAGGTCACTGGTCCATTTTTGTATGTGGGATGAGGTAGGGATTCATTCCTTTCTCCAGTTGTTTCAGCACAATTTTTGAAGAGACTAATTTTTCCTCATCAAATGGTCTTCACATCCTTGTCAAAAATCAATTAGTCGACAGTTTCCTATAGAACTTCGAGCACATGTAAGATGAGTAATTTAAAATATGTGTCTAATAATATCAAGTTCTGTGCTTCTTAGGGATAGTTTCATTAATTTCATCTGTGAAATTACTTTCAATTAAGACCTTGCTTTCTTGTTTCTTTGAATGATTTGCATATGTTGAAAACGGCATATTTTGGGTATTATGATATAGTGATTCCAGAAATCAATTCTCTCCCCTCCTTGGGGTTTGTTTTCATTGCTCTCCACAGGCTGTATTTGTTTTCTTACTTAAACAACTTTTTCTTATAAGTTTGTGTTCTTTGATATGGTGCCTGTTATGTCTGTTCATTTGTGAGAGAAATTTCCTTAAACACTAAGAGACAAAAAGCAAAGAATGGCAGAGGGAGAAAAAATTAAAAGAAAAAGAAAAAAAAGAAGAAAGAAAGAACACTAACGTGAATGAGCAGAAAAACTTCTCTCAGTCTTTACAGTTTTTCTTCTGTCCTGGAACATTCCATCAATGCCTAGCCAAGTTGTTCATGACTCTGCCTTAGCCTTCATTTCCTGCTTGCTACTGAGCTTAGAAAGTGCCCAGATGTGAAAGTTCAGGGTGTCCTTAGGGCTTTTCTTTTTATTTATTTATTTATTTATTTATTTATTTATTTATTTATTTTGTAACTTTATTTTTTTATTATTTTTTTAGAATATAACACTATTTTTTTAACATATGCAGTTATTTTCCATCATTTACAATACAGTGGTTACAATGACACAGGGCTTTTCTAAACATGCATCTTGCCATGGGCATGCATGTTTTTGTTCTGTTTTGTTTTTAATTTTTAAATGTTTTTTAAAATTTATTTTTGAGAGACAGAGAGATAGAGACAGCACAAGCAGGGGAGAGTCAGAGAGAAAGGGAGACACAGAATCCAAAGCAGACTCCAGGCTCTGAGCTGTCAGCACAGAACCCAACATGGGGTTCGAACCCACGAACCATGAGATCAAGACCTAAGCCGAAGCCAGAAGCCAGACGTTTTAACTGACTGAGTCACCCAGACGCCCCTGGTTTTGGCTTTAATTCCTCAATATTAATGGGTGTTTTTAAATGTTCTGATTTCTCAAAGAAACTCCATCTCCAGCTTTTTCTTCCAGGCTTTTGGTATTCTATTGTATACCTCAACCTTAATCTTTTCCCCCAGGAAGATACGTGCTTCTTGTTTACCTCACAATACTTTCAAGAAATACCTGCTGCTTATTGGCCCTGGGTGAGTTCTCAGTTATGTAAAATGAAGAAAAGCACCTTTCATCAGTGTTTCCAGGGGTTCCCAGACAAGTTAGAACAGAAAACCGAAAACAAATACAGAACCTGAATTCCTTATACATGAGGCTTGCTTTGTTCCCTGAAGTGCTAGGCACCAGGGTCCTACACTGGAGTTGTTGGTCCACAGGATCACAGTGGGCCTGACAGGGGGTAGGGCAAAGGCAAGGAGACATGCCAAAGCTTTCCTACCATTTTAAAGCTGCGTTTTCCTTTTTTTTTTTAATAGTTTATTGTCAAATTGGTTTCCATACAATACCCAGTGCTCTTCCCCACAAGTGCCCTCCTCCATCACCACCACCTCTTTCCACCCCCTTCCCCTTCAACCCTCAGTTCGTTTTCAGTATTTAATAGTCTCTCAAGTTTTGTGTCCCTCTCTCTCCCCAACTCTCTTACCCTCTTCCCTTCACCCTGGTCCTCCATTAGCTTTCTCGTGTTCTCCTGTTAGACCTATGAGTGCAAACATATGGTATCTGTCCTTCTCTGCCTGACTTATTTCGCCTTAGCATGACACCCTCAAGGTCCATCCACTTTCCTACAAATGGTCAGATTTCATTCTTTCTCATTGCCATGTAATACTCCATTGTGTGTGTGTGTGTGTGTGTGTGTGTGTGTGTGTGTGTGTGTGTATACCACATCTTCTTGATCCACTCATCAGGTGATGGACACTGGACACTTAGGCTCTTTCCATGATTTGGCTATTGTTGACAGTGCTGCCATGAACATTGGGGTACATGTGCTCCTATGCATCAGTACTTCTGTATCTCTTGGGTAAATCCCCAGCAGTGCTATTGCTGGGTCATAAGGGAGTTCTATTGATAGTTTTTTGAGGAACCTCCACACTGTTTTCCAGAGCCAGTCAGAGTGGCTAAAATAAACAAATCAAGAGACTATAGATGCTGGCGAGGTTGTGGAGAGACGGCTGGTGAAGCTGCCTTTTCCTAGATACAGAATTCAGTTGGGTACTGTAAACCTTTGTTTTCCAGAGTTGTAACAGTATTAGTTACACAGTTCATCCTGTTTCTTTGATGGAGGGATAGATGCTTGGAACTTTCTACTCTGCCTCTTTTACTGAGGTCCAGAGTATAGGTTTTAAAAAACTCCCTTACCTCCCAGATTACATCTCCACTCTCTCCTTCCTACACATGTCACGTTCCAGTTCCCTGGAATGCACTTCTCTAACTTTGTGCCTGGTAGGAGATCAGTCTTCTCTCAGTAACTGTTCCCCTGTAGGTCCCCAAAACTTTCAATCGTTCTTTTAAATATACATTTCTAACTTTTGTTGCAATCACATGTTTTATTTTATTTTCCCTTACTCTAGTCAGAAGAGGGTAAGAATTTTGATTGAACAAGCCGCACACCATTCATCCATGATTAATTAAATACACACTAAATGAAAATCTACTTTTGCTAAGTACGAGGGGCTCAGCATGGACAAAGAAGACTGAGCTCTTTTCTCATGACATGTTTTCTTGGTTTCTCCAGCTCCAACCCAATGCCCAACATACTGCAGATATTCAGTAGTGGATTATAGATGAATGAATGCTATGCATTAACTCTAAATTGCCATATACTGAACCATGAGGGGTCAGTTAATAAATAATGGCCATTTTTACATCTCAGGTGCATTTTATAAATTATTTTATTTATTATCACAAATACTAACCAGGAAGTCATTAGTGTACCCATGTGTTAGATGAGAAAATTGAGACTCAGATTAAATTATTACCAAGTAGCCAAGGCATGATTCCAACCTAGGTTTGTCACTCCACTCAAAATCATTGTTTGACACAAAGCAACAACACAATTTGTTCAAAATAACAAATCTTGGTAACCCTGATATTTTGCAATAGAAACTTTATTTACATCATGTTTATTATAATCATCTCTTTGCTGGGAAAATGAAAGAAAATTTTACACTTAATCTTTTGAAGTAATGTGTAACTTTTCTGTTCATAAATTGAACACAGACAGGAAATGAAAGGCTCATTTGCATAATACAGTCAAATCACATTATCTGGTCCTTTCTCCTGCAAATCCTTCACAAATTGTAGAGATGCATGACAAACTAAAATTGAAAATGAATTCCCACATGAGTTATTACAGTTGTCAGGGAAGCACAATGGAGGTACTGAAAACCAAATTTTGTGTATCTTCAATGACATGTCCATGAGATCCAGAAGATCTTCTTAAAAATGGGTTTCATTCAAAATAAACCCTCCATGTTAAATGTGTACTTAGGCTTCAATGGTTCACATTTGTGTCTCTTTTCCCCATTTTCAAAATTCCCTTTTATCTTTTAACTCCTTCATCTCCCCTAACTGTCTTTTTCTATCCTTCCACCAGATAAAACATCTGCACTCACCTTCTGATGTAGCCCTCTGCAGGAGCCAGAATGATGGACCCATAAAGAGGCCCACATCCAATCTCCCCAAAAGACTTAGACAAGGGGACTTGAAGGATGTGATGGAGTTAAAAGTGTGGAACAGTTATCCTGGATCACTCATGTTGACCCTGTATAATCACATGGGTCCTCATAAGAGAGAGACAGGAAAACTCAAAGTCAAAAAAGGCAATACAATAATGAAAGCTCAGGTTGGATTGATGTAATTTGAAGATGGAAGAAGGAACTTTAAGCCAAGAGATGTGAGTTCCTTTTAAAAGCTAGAAAAAACAAGGCAGCGGATTTTCCCCTGGAGCAGGAAGAATGAACGAATCCCTCCCAATGCCTTCATTTTAGTCCTGTAGTAAGTTATGTGAACACTTGACCTTCAGAATTTTAAAATAATGCATTTATGTTGTTTTAAACCATTGAGTTAATAATAATTTATTACAACAGCAAAATAAAACTGACATACTCTCCTCTGTCTCCTTGTTTTTTTTTTAATCAGCTGTACCATATCCCTTTCAAAAAAAAAAAAAAAAGCACAACAAAGCTCCTAAAAAAATCAATCTGTTATAGAGATCTTTCATCAAGATTTAAACTATTCCTTTTGTTTTAGGACTCAAAGGAAAGATTCATTTTTAAAGCATCATAGTATGAAACAAAGCCTTAACACAAAATTATTATCTATGTGTATACATTTAAACAATGCCCTAAATGGGTGGTGATAGTTTTTAATTATTTTTTGAAAACCTACTTCAATTTATTAATAAAATTTTTGCATTTTAACTTGAATATAGTTTATCTATTATTTTTGTAGATTGAGAGATGGAAAACTATCCAAACTATTATGTAAGATTGTTCTTTTTTTTTTAAATTTTTTAATGTTTTATTTATTTTTGATACAGAGAGAGACAGAGCATGAGAGGGGAAGGGGCAGAGAGAGAAGGACACAGAACCAGAAGCAGGCTCCAGGCTCTGAGCTAGCTGTCAGCACAGAGCCTGACATGGGGCTCGAACCCACGAACGTGAGATCTGACCTGAGCTGAAGTCGGAGGCTTAACCAACTGAGCCACCCAGACACCCCTGTAAGATTGTTCTTAAAATAACATCTTACATAATGTGAGAAAAAGATTTCACATTATGACAGCACTCTCCTTCTACATCAAACACAACACATAGCTCGGTAATTCAACCAAGCAACAACTCACGGAAACAAACAAATTGGTCAGGTAAGTGCAAGATCTTGGTCTAAAAATTAAGGAGATTCTAAAAAATAGGTAAAAAGTTTGCATCCGTGAAAGGGAGAAAATCTGGAGTGGACCAGACAATTTTGAAGCTAGGGAATGGTCACATGATTCTGGAGAGATTTTTGGAATTACAAGAAATAGAATGTTTCAGGAAGTTATGTGGATTGTTAGGGGTTGCCTTCTCTCTCTAAATATAATGCCATTTAAATTAATGGAGTTTATCTATAGAGCCCCTTTAGGTTTGCAGAAAATTGCAGATGCTACGGTCAGCTCCCATTTGCTCTGATGTGGTATATTTGCCACAATTGATGAGTCAGTATTGATCCATCAGTATGAAATTCAATGCATAGTTCACATTAAACTTGACTTTTCATGTCGTACTGTTCTGTGTTTTAACAAATGCAGAAGTTCATGTATCAATCATAACACTATCTTACAATATAGTTTCACTGCTCTAGAAACCTAATTAATTTTTTAAATGTACCCACATATTAATATTGTATTTGTCTTTGCCTGTTTTACATTTTTTTTACTTATTTACAACAAATTATTTTACTTGGCATACACATCCTCAGATGTTCTGCCGGCTTGTGTCTTTCCCCTTGTTTCTCAAACCAACTTTTACTGCAGGCAAACTTGTTTTCTCATTGCCCCAGAGACAACTTCTTTCTGGCTACTATAATTTTGCTCATGTAATTTTCCCAACAGGGTTAATTCCCCCACTTTTCTCCTTTCTGAAAATTGTCCAAAAGCTTCTGTTCCAATTTCATCTGCTTTGACCAGTCGATGCCATACCAGGCCTCTTTCTTTTATAGATTCCTAAAGCAAGCGGTATCTCTGTGTCACTCATCTCACAGCCAATCCTCTATCTCACAGTTAACCGTGCGTCACTCTGGTCCTATCTTGTTACATGATCTAGCATTGTTACTGAATTTTTTGTTGTATGTACACATGTCCTGAGTATGCAGAATCATCATGAAAGTAGCAATTCTTATCTTAATATTTCTTGAGCACAGAAAGTAGTCAATCACTCAGTACGTTTGTACTGATCAGCAATAATAACTAAAAGACAATTATTTTTTTCTTCCTGAGTTCTGATTTCTTGGTTCTGAATGGAAAGACCACATTGTTATTCTCACTGAAAATAATAATCACTGAAATAAATCAGGTGTGGACTACTTTATTATAATATTAATAACAATAGCAGACAACATACCTGAGCTAAAAGGACGGAAGTTTCTGAGAAGAAATGTAAACATGGAAACAGTGCAAAGAAAGGCAGAGTACTTTGGTGGTGGGATGTTGATTGCACTTTGCAGCCTCTGTGTCGATGTTAAAGGGACTCAAGTGAGCATCAGTAGAGCCAAGGAAGGTGTGAAGAGGTTATTTAACTTACAGCAGAAGTGGAGAGAACGTAAACCTTCAAATCTACAGATCCTGCTTTTTCTATTGCCTCATTCTTTCTGCATTTGTTCATGCATACATCCCTAGTTTCCACACTGCATGTTTTTTATGTGTTAGTTTAACTGTCCTCTTCCTAAAGTCTGTGTGATTGTTTGCATGGCTGTGGTTGTGAGTGTGAACGTTCTTTCAATGAAACAATATCTTTTGTTTCAACAGTTACTTCCACAATCGGCTCTACATTCACATAAAGATCCATCTACAAATGGTTATCTAGCATATCGACACAGAACAATTACCTGCCATGATCTCCTCAACACAGTGAGAACAGAGGAGCCATGAAGGCACGGGGTGGCTATGTACACATGTCTTTCGATGTCCTTTGATACACTCACTCTGGGGGCAGTACAGGTTTGATGGGAGATCAGAGGGGATAGTGGGCCTGAGAGTGGAGAAGAAAATGGTCGCCATTTATGGAGTAACCATTGTGAGCCATTCCCTGCACTCCTGCATTTTATTTAGTGCTCAGAACAACTCTACCAGATTTATTGTCTCCCTTTACAACAGTGGCTCCACAGAGTGTATTATTTTCCCAAGTCACCAAACTGGCTTCACATTCTGCTCTCTCCTAATCTAGAGTTTATGCTCTTCCCCTCTGTTCCATGTTAAACATTACAACGGTCAAGTGAGAAAAGAGATGTCATTGAGTATACCCCAGGTCTGGCATCTATAAAGTTGTGCAGTCTTGATTCAACACCAATTTTGTGAGATCAAAGCCTATGCTTGCTCCTACAAGGGGTTAATTCAGGGTTTTCTTTTTTACTCAGTGAAGTGTTTTGAAAATTAATGAAAATTACTTCAAAAGCACACCCTCTGATTTCCCTACTGAGTTACCATCCTATGAAAGATGAAAATTAAAAATAAAAAACAGAAACAAAACCATACAGCAATTGGACTCCCAGTGCCAACAATCATTAGTGGATCATTTCATGAGCATGTTTAAGAGCCTGAGCATGTTGTTTCTATTGTTTGCCTTAATAATCTGAGAAATTCATGGATGTCTCATATCTTACCAGCCTCATTTAGGTTTTAAGTCCAAACAAGAGAAATTTGATGCTTGCCTGTACTACGTTTGCTGCTATGATCACTTATCCTGTGGACTAATATTAACCAGTTTCTTCAATTTGTCTTAATCATAGTGCAAAATAGTACTTTTTATGTACCACTCTCTTAAGCAAACTGGTGCCATCTGCTTATTCAGTAAAGAGGCTATTCTGAGCTTTGGAGTGACTAGAGAGCTCAGAACATAACAGATGTTTCACATATATTTGACTTCAACTGTGCATGGAATAGGTCTGGTTATTAGAACCATTTATGTTACACCATAAGCTAGAATTAGCATGTCAGTTACTCATATATCACGTACCAAATAATCACTGTGGGAAGTTATTTTGTTTTCATTTCTTCCTCAGATGTCAATAGGATCAATAATTGAGTTTTTTCAATAAGTATGTGTATCTATAAGATTTCTGACTATACGGTGTCACTGTGTTAACTGCTGTGGATTTTGTGCAGAAGAATATATCCAATTATAGCAGTGGATAAAAAAATATGTAAACAGCACTTAAGTACAAGGTGTAACTGCTGTGATGGAGCTGGGAAGAATTCATATTAAGATATAAAGGAGCTTAATGTTTGTCACTTCATTCTTCAGAGAGTTGGATTACTAAAGGAGAAAGCACAGAATATTTATAGAATTAGAGAAGGGGATGGGGGACAAAGAGAGAGAAAGGAAAGAAGAATGAAGATTCTGGAAAGCTCTCTCAGAATCACTTACCCTGCACTCTGAGACCCCAGACTGAGGCTAATTAAGGAAAATGTGGTGCTCAGCAGGCCTCTATATTCTTCCCTCATCAACTCTTGTAATTTAAGATAAATGGGTTTATCAACCTTCATTACTATTGTTTTTCATGGAGGGGCAGATCTTGTCCTTGTCTGCCTTTTTGTACCCCCGGAGAAGTAGAACAACTATCCTGACATAACAGAATTTACTAATAGAAAATTTGGGATTTATATTTAGGCTTCTCTTCAAGGATTTTTCTCTACTCTGCCATGTCTCAAGGTGTCAAAGAAGAAAACAGAGCAACTAGATGCCCAAAGCTTACTAATGGCTCTCATTTTCATTACCATATTATTGTACACCAATACTGGAACTATTTAAGCAGAACACTAACACATCATGTAAGCTTGAATGTGGTAATCAGCCATCCTAGTACTAAGAAAAAAAAAAGCAAAATAAAAACACGCAATAATAACAACATCCAACACTTATCAGATACATACCATTTGCCAAGCAAAACATAATTATAAAATAGACGTTCTTGCTTTACAGATGAGGAAACCAACAGATACATTAACCAACTTGTGGAGTTGCGAGTTGTAACTAGCATGCGGGTGCACAAAGTCACACTGTGTTAGCCAGTATGAAATAGTCTATAAACACTTTCATAGGCACCTACCATGAGGCATTTTATGATCCATAAGGCAGCTGTATTTTTAAAATTCTCACTTAAAAACTAAAGATATTCTTCTGCAAATAAAGTACCCTACTGCTTTCTCAAATGTTTATTTCTGTCTATAGGATCATTTGTGATCAGTTTTTTTCTTTCTTTTTTTTTTTTTTTTTGCCTTCTCTCATTGTCTTCTCAAATCTGAACATGACCTGCTTAGCAAACCAATCCCCTAAAAGACCAAAAATCTGAGAATCCAGAAAATTTAAAATTTAGCCTGTAGTCTTTTGCATCATGTTGAAACTCTTGTCACATATCTGGCTGAGTTGGTTAAGCATCTGACTGGATGTCAGCGCAGGTCCTGAAGTCATGGCTCATGAAATGGAGCCCTGTGTTGGGATCTGTGCTGACAGCACTGAGCCTGCTTGGGATTTTCTCTCTCCCTCTCTTTCTGCCCCTCTCCGATTTGCACACAGGCAGTCTCTCTCTCTCTTGCTCTCTCGCTCTCTCACTCTCTCGCTCTTTCTCTCTCAAAATAAATAAACTTTAAATTAAAAAACGGGGGTGCCTGGGTGACTCAGTTAGTTGGGGTCCGACTTGGGCTCAGGTCATGATTTCACAGCTTGTTAGTTCCAGCCCCGCGTCTGGCTCTGTGCAGACAGCTGGGAGCCTGGAGCCTACTTCTGACTCTGTGTCTCCCTCTCTCTCTGACCCTCACCTACGAGTTTATAAATCAATAAACTTTAATATAAATAATAGATAAATAAATAAATAAATAGACAAGAACAGCCCATCATAATGTTTACTCAGTAAAAAATGTCACACTATCTATAAGAGCTCACATCAAGACAATTCAAGTTTTGAAACATAATCCAGACTCTTCAAGCAAGTTCTGTCCCAACTGAGGAAACTTACTAAGAATGTGGGAAAGAGTTCAGTGACAAGAGAAAAGTATGGTGTGACTTGGCCTGGGGACAAAGCTGCATTACAACATGGTTCAGGGCTGTTAGAGTTTATTGTTTGGAGTATTCCTTTGTCTTCCTAATGTATTATTAATACCTTGTAAATAAGGGCTCATGCTGTACCAGCTTACATGAATTTTCACCAGCCAGCCCTGCTCCAGGGAGCTGTACTTGTAATAAAAAGAATGAAATTGACGTATTTCTCATGTCATTTGGTATAAGTCAGGTCTCACTCACCAGGCAGAAGAAGAATTTTGAATTACAACTGTGAGTGGATATGTTTATTTTATTCTGTTTTAAGCTACTTAAATCTCATCTAAGCTAATCATTATGCTTCAATTTGGACTCTATGGAAAAATTCAGCAAATACTGTCTCCTGATCTTATGTTGGGCATCAGTATGCCCACATTATGTATTTTATTTCTGAATCTCAAACTTGTCCGTTTGCCAAGATAATTCTCTTTCTGTTCCTTGTCTTTTAGCTCCCTGTTGATTTCCAGTTTACTCTCTATCTGGTTCTGTATGTTAATTTGCCATCCTGTCATGCCCTTGGGTTACTTTTGCTTCAGCTAAACCATAATGAATGTAAGTTCAATGATTTTATCACATAAATGAGGGCTTGGGCTTTTTCATGAGTTAGTTCAAAACACAGCTAGTATTGCGTAATTCCTAGAAAACTCTTGATTTCCATTGAATGATGGGACTATGGAAATTGAATTTTCATTTAAAATGTGTTAAATCAATGTTGGCAAGGAGTGTGTGTGGATGTGTGTGTGTGTGTGTGTGTGCACACGCGTGCGCGTGTCTGTTGAGTTGAAGATGTATGCACACAATCTAAATCTTTGGGGAGGAAGCTATGGTTGGAAGAGATTGAGTGGTGTTTTCATCAAACACCTTGCTTGGAAACCACAGATATTAATCTTTCCAAGTCAACACATTGTATCCCTGTTCAATATATCCTTTTCAATTTTGGTCCCTTCCTTTACCCTGAGCAGAGTTGTTGAAACCGATCTGTGCCTTGGGTGGAAATCATCTTGCCAAACAGAGGAAGCACTAAAAATATTAAAACAGAGTTGGATAATCCCCCCCCCCCACAGGCGTATTTGATTTAGAGAAAGCAAGTTCCCATCGTGGAAAACTGTGTGGCATCAGTCTCCAGAGCCCAGAGGCTAATTGACCTGAAAGCTCTGGCTATCAGGGAAGATATCCTCAAGGAGCTTGTGTGACATGGGGTCCTTATAGGAACACATTGATGAAGACCCATTTCTCCGAGACAGTTGAAGAGTATTACTTCTCTGTTAGGCACATCAAAATCATGGACTATAACAATCACTCAATTCGTTTTGCTTGGACTATGCCAGCCACTGTTTCAATGGTTTTATATGTATCGACTCATAGAATACCTTATAAGATAGGTACTCTTGTCTTTATTTTACAGATGAGGAAATAGAGAATCAAAGAATTTTAGTTATTTACCTGAAATCAAACAGTCAACTCCTGGGTTATTTATTTCCAGAGCCCTCACTCTTAATTTTTGTCCTATACTATCTCTTGATTTGTGGGGTCATGTTCACCTAGATAATGAATTGACATGTAACACGTCCTAAAGTTTCCCTCTCTCCAAGTAATGTAGGAGAGTGTCTCTTACACTCCAGAATAAGAAATAAAGAGTTTTGTCTTCTGCACTCTGGAATGAAAATTTAATGTATTTTCTACATAATTTTATGTAAGTCGCATTAGGAGATTGAGTGACTTCTGATGTC
Source organism: Suricata suricatta (assembly GCF_006229205.1). Lineage (NCBI taxonomy): Eukaryota > Metazoa > Chordata > Mammalia > Carnivora > Herpestidae > Suricata > Suricata suricatta. Next base: position 103,441,415 of record NC_043702.1, read on the forward strand.
ACTGTCTAGTCCGGTACCTGGGCCTCACGGTTTGTATACTGTGATGTTTATTTCCCATCTAGCCTAGACTGTACTCCATCCTGCTTAGTGCTCACATCTAAGTGCCAAGGAATTAGAATTTGTCTACTGGGTTTTGAAAAGCCATCTGTTTGCTTTACTTTGTTAGCTTGAAATGTGGCTGCAGAAACATCACGGTGCTCTTGCTCTAAGTCATGTTGCCTATTAATTTACTTAAGCTTTTAAAGCCTTGGTTTGCTCATCTGCCCAATGGCAAGAATAATGACGTTCCCCTAGTCAGGTGGTTTTGTGACTATTCGAGGAACTATAACACGTAAATCACTTTCAGCTGCAATCACAGATGTTAGTTACTAGAGTGGGTACAGATAGAGTTCTGTCACCCCACGCAGAAGTAATAGGGAGGCATTTAGATTGGAACATGATCATGTTCTAATGGAAATCTGAGCTAAAAATCAATCCATTTACAAAGTTCTGTGGGTTCCCTGTGCTGCCCATTGGAACTACTTAACCCCAGCAGGAACTGAGAAATAGTTCAAAGTGACTCCTGTACTGTTTGGAGTAGGGTAATAATGAATGCTACATTTTAAATAATATTGTTGTTACTCTTTGACATTTGCTATATGCTGCTGTCCCCTAATACTAAATCCCTCCATAACCTTGCTCCATTTTCTTTTGAGTTTGGAAATATTGGTATAACACCAGGGAGAGAGTGGGAGAAAGAGAAGTAATTCCTTATCCCAAACTCATTTTCCCAAAGGGAGGTAGGGAAGACAAGGTATCTATTGTTATTTCTGAGCAACTCATTTAGGAAATATTTTTCTGAGCACGTTCACAAGTCATAATTCTTCCTCATTTGAAGTCCTCTAATGTAAAATAGCTTCCAACCATTTGCAATTAATTTATTTCATACCCCTTCTCAAAAATTGTTAATTTGAGGCACCTGTGTGGCTCAGATGGTTAAGTGGTGGACTCTTTGATTTCAGCTCAGGTTGTGATCCCAGCGTCATGGGATTGAGCCCTGTGTAGGGCTCTGCACTGAGTGTGGAGCCTGCTTGAGATTCTCTCTCTCTCTCTCTCTCTCTCTCTCTCTCTCTCTCTCTCTTTCTGTGTGTCTCTGTCTCTCTCTCCCTCTGCCCCTCTTCCCTGCTCCCTCTCTCTCTCTAAAATAAAAATTAAAAAACATTGTCAACCAGCTCTTTTCCTTTGGTACCAGTGACATGTGTCCAACGGTAATTTTCAGGGGGTTTCTCTTTTTGCATGCAGGTTTAATCTCAACCCTGAGTCTACATCTGTTCTCCTAACTAGTTGAGAAAGTCAGAGCTCAGTGGGTATGTTACAGGAACTGGCCCTCATCTCATGGAGTCAAAGAATGAATCTCGCGGACAACAGAGTGAGCAAAGTGACAGAGTTTATTGAGAGAAAGTATAAAGCTCTCAAGTGTGAGAAGGATCTTGACTGGGTAGCTGCCGAGAGTTTCTGCCCTTTTTTATTGGGACCTTATCAGAAAATTTGTGAGACTCCATGCATGGCACGTGGCCCAGGCAGGTCTGGAATTTTTTTAATCTTTTTTTTCATTTCTCCCAAACTCTGCTGCTTCTTTAAGCTCCCACTTGCAACTGCAGCTTTCCTTCCCAGAAGTCCCCAATCTCTCCCTGCCCGTTAACACTTTCCTGACTCAGGTATACCAAATAGCTAGAGCAATCTTGAAAAAGAAAAACAAAAAACAAAACTGGAGGCATCATAATTCCAGACTTCAAGTTATATTTTATATTACAAAGCTGTAATCATCAAAACAGTATGGTACAGACACAAAAACAGATATGTGGATCAGTGGAACTGAATAAAACCCAGAAATGAACTCACAACTGCATGGTCAATTTATCTTCATCAAAGGAGGAAAAAATATGCAGTGACAAAACAACAAACATGGTTCTGAGAAAACTGGAAAGTTACATGAAAAAGAATGAAATTGTACCACTTTCTTACATCATCCACAAAGATAAACTCAAAATGGATTAAATAGCCAAATAGGCGACCTGAAACCATACAAAATCCTAAAAGAAAACACAGGTAGTAATTTCTCTGACAGCAGCCATAATCATTTTACTAGATGTGTCTTCTACGGTAAAAGAAATAAAAACAAAAATAAACTATTGAGCCTATATCTAAAAAACAAGAAACAAAAAACTTCTGCACAGTGAAGGAAATAATCAGAAAAACAGAAAGACAACAAATGGAATGGGAGAAGACATTTGAAATGATATATCTGATAAAGGGTTAGTATCCAAAATGGGCAAAGAACTTATGCAATTTGACACCCCAAAACAATCCAATTTATAAATAGGCAGAAGACATAAACAAACATTTCTCCAAAGAAGACATCCAAATGGCCAACAGAGACATGAAATGATGCTCAATATCATTTATCATCAGGGAAATACAAATCAAAGCTAGAACGAGATATCACCTCACACCAGTCAGAATGGCCAAAATGAACAACATGAGAAACCACACATGTTGGTAAGGAAGTGGAGAAAGGGAGACCCTCTTGGACTGCTGGTGGGAATGCAAACTGGTGCAGCCACTTTGGAGAACAGTATGGAGGTGCCTCAAAAAGTTAAACATTGAACTACCTTATAATCACACTGTTGGGTATTTACTCAAAGAATCAAAAACACCAATTCAAAGGGATGTGTTCACCCTATGTTCATTTACAATAATATCTATTATCATATACATGTAATGTGTAAAATATTATTTACAATATCCAAATTATGAGAGCAATCCACGTTTTCTTGATAGATGGATGGATAAAGAAGATATGGCATATACATACATACCTATGTACATACAGAATATGTATACCAAATATATGTATATATATATATAGAGAGAGAAAATTACTCAACACTAAAAATGAATGAAATCTTGCTATTTGCAATGATGTGAATGGATCTAGAGATTATTATACTAAGCAGAATAAGTTTGTCAGAGAAAACCACATAATATGATTTCACTCATATGAGGAATTTAAGAAACAAAACAAACAAGTAAAGGAAGAGAGAGACAAATTAGAAAACAGACCCCTAACTACAGAGAACAAACTGATGGTTACTAGAGGGAAGGCAGTGGGGGGATGGATAGGGAAGAGGGTGGGAGATGGTTAAAGTAGATGATGGGGATTAAAGAGTACACTTATCATGACGAGCTGTGAGTAATGTACAGAATTGTTGAATTACAGTGTTGTACCCCTGAAATGAATTTAACATTGTATGTCAACTATACTGGAATTAAAATAAAAAACTTAAACAAGCTTAATGGACATAAATACAGTGTCTCCTAGCTTGAACTTTTCTAGGGCAGTGACAGTCATTTAAGTCTACTGATAATATTGACACCTCCAGGAATGAATCATCATAGGAAAGGATGGTCTCTAATAGAAAACAGATTAGGAAAATCCACACAAGCAAAAATTGACTTTGACTGGAGCACCAGTTACTACAGTGGAGGGTTAAAGAACTGGAATCTGAGAAGCATGTGTGTTGTGAAAAGCTTGAGACACAACCTCCTGGAAAAGTTCACCATATCTCCCCCTAGCAGAAGAGAATTATTCCTTGACAGTACTTACTATCTTTTGCCAAATTTTCCAATAATGCCAAGCAGCTTTCTTATTACTAAATTGGCTTTAGAAGTATCATGAGTTAGTAGGTAAAGGGATGCTTGGAGAGGGTGTACCAATGGATCATTTGCTGGAAATAACACAACTCTCCAACATTTCTGAAGGAGTATTCTGGTTTAAATAAGACTCTCCTATAAATCCAGTTGGGGGTTTGTTGGCAAATTTGATCTTTCCTCGACGTGTTATAGCTTGCAGACCTAGAGCCAGTCAGCCTCTCTGAGCCTTTCCTTATAATATATACATGGTCTGATTTCTGAGCCATCAGGAAATTCCTGCTGCTCAAAAACTATTTCACCACCGCCTGTCACAATGACTGAAATTTTACCATTATAAGTTACAATTTGGCACAATCAACTTTTGTCAAGATTATTGACAGGGTAAATGTGACAAGCCTTGTTCAGGTCAGGCTGAAAACTAGCTGGTAATAAGTGTTCAGTGTGTACTTTGTCTCAATTCGGTAAAGTTCAACGGTGATTACCATTTTGGTGAAGCACAGCTGGTTTCTTGTATAAAATGATTTATGGCTCAAACCAGACGGTAATGATGGAACTGGCCATTGCAGGTCCTAAAAAGAAGCTTGAAACAGGCTGAAATGATTAACAAGCCCTTGATGATAATCATTTGAGGAATGTGACACGGCGATTATTAAAACACTATATCTGTTGCGTACTTTAGTGACCATGTGGCACTCTTTGTGGAAGGATTAGCACTTATAAAAATGTTGACACTCTGTGCCAAGGACTGTGCTAGTCTTTCTGTTTATGGGTCTCATTTAAACATTACCACAACCTTGTGGAGTAAATTCTATTTCCATTTTAGAAAAGGGGAAATCTGGAGCTTAAACAGGTCAAGGACTGATTACACATTTACACTCTGTGACATCCAGGCCACCATGTCAAACTATCATATTCAGGACAAAATATACATTCTTGGCACCTCAGATACAATTGGGGAAGAAATCAAAGTTCTACAGATTTTTGTACTATGTACATAAATTATAATTTTTGACCCTTGTACTATATGAAAACCTTAAAACAAAACAAAACAAAAAAAAACCAGCTTGTTCATTTTGTTGACGGCCATAGACAAAGACCTTGGTATTTATGTAAGTGCTATCTGTAATGTTTTTGATTTAGTAAAATATTACAAAATGAGAGTGTGCCACTAGGGAGATCAAAATGTAAAGGAGAGCTGATGAAGTCTGGAGATTCCTAGGGTTATCCTTCACTCTCTTAGTAAGTCATTTTTTTTAACTTTTAAATTGTGATTGGATAAAAAGGAACAAGAGAAAAATGTATTTAGTGGTGTTTATTTTTTTTAAAGCAAGGGCTAGTTTGCATTATATCCTCCCCACTGGAATGTGATCTGTGTGATCAAAGACGTGTTAGAGCAGAAGAGAAGGCAACTAGAAAGTCTGGGATGGGAACAGGCTGCTGAGGTGTCTAATTCCTCTTTCTAATTAAAATATATACATTTTACATGAAAATAAATTAAACTGGGATCTTATTTTATAATTTGTGTAGTTGGCTCCATGTACTTTGTCCCATCAGTTTGTAGTGCTTCTGTTTCTTCTTCTTGGAAAATTGATGGAGGACATTCAGTTGTGCACTCTGAGGCCAGTCACATATCTACAGATCCCCCAAATAAGTGCTCACATAGGGGAAAAGCTATCGATGTTGGAAGGACTTTGATCCACAATCATGAAAATATTGCACAAATATTTAAGAAATAAGTCTAAACCACACTAATAGAATACACACTAGGAAGACCCCAGAAGCAAACCTTATTTTTTGATTGGGAAACCAATTACTCGCTGTCAGCAGCAAATAGATTATTGTGGTTTTATCTATGTAATATTTACATCTATCTACGGATATACCCATCTACCTGTCTGTCTGCCTGTCTAATTGTCTATTTAGAAATTGCAAAATAACATTTGGTACATGTCCTTGTCATCCACAGCTCCCTTTTCTATATGACAATTCTAAAATTGTTAACATTTTTGATAAATGACCACATATGCAAAGAAACCTCAGAACTGACACACTTTCTGAAAACAACTGTATAGTCTCTGCCTGTTACTCAATGCCTTTCCCATCCCAGAGCCAGTCTACCTGCCTAGCTCCATCTTGCGGTAGAAAACATTCACCGGTGGAGAATGTTCATCTCTCCATTTTTTGTTTTGTTACAGTCACTCCCACCTCTCTGGTTGGCTTTTGTCCTCTTGTGTAGCAAAACTAACCTCTCTGCTTATCCAGACCTTATTCATTCATTACGACTCATCACTGAACTATTCCTTCCAGAGGATGACTTAGGTAGACCCTGAACTATTGCTTTTCCAAATCCCTATGGCTTTCCTGTTCCGAAATGGGTATTTGGGTGCCATCTCAATAAAAGCACAACACAGTCTAAATAATTGTATATTTTCATATTTCATGCATATAAGTTTAATGTGCCAGACTGCAAACTGCTTTAGGAAAAGAATGGGTAATTTTTTTAAACAATGTACTCAATGCCTGAATCAATATTTATTAAATGTTAATTAACCAACTAGTTGCCAAATTACTAAATCTTACAAAGGTAAAAAGTAGCATGATATAATTGTACATTTATTTAGTGTAAAGAAGACATAAAGGAAACATTTAATAAACATTGAGTCAAGTGCAATTTATATGTAGATATTTATGTAGTAATATTTGTTTTTTATTTGGATTAGTAATCATGCAAATATGGGTCAATACATCTCTAAGCTCAGGCAGATTTACCTTTTACCACTAACATTGCCTTTAATCTGCATACGTCCCTTGTTTGGGGATTTATGAGAAATACAATTGCAACTACAGATAAACACCTAGAAATGCTGTTAGTTAACAGAAATTTTCACTAAACTATGATTCTGCGATTAGCAGTTTAGTGTTGTTTGTGTTTCAACTATGAATTCTTACAGCTATCATAAACTACCGTTTATTTCTTCGCACACAGACATCAGTCACTAAAACCAGAAAACCAGCTCAGCAAATAAAAACAAAGGTACCATGAAATTTCTAGAAGAGAGGTGCAGTATAAACTTAACACCCTTCACCTAGCCTACTCCAACATGCTGCCCCCCCTCCCGCCACCGTCCTATCAGCATCTCCCACCAGGAGGCTGGACTAGCTGTTGGACACCATTATTAATCTCATCATTTCCCTTCTAGAAGGTGGGACATGGGAGCAAGACTGTCCAATTTGTCCTGCTAAATTAGCCTTTGAAACCGGCTGAGTGGTAATAATAACAATAATCACACATCAATCAGAGTCCAAGACTGGCACTTCAAGAAACATTTGACACTTTTCTCTTGGAATGCAGGAATATCTGTTATAAAGCCTGCCAGAATTCACGCTGGTGCCCCCAGATACTTCCATAAAACCTGAACTCAAATTCCAACATGGACTCTTGTGTTACCCTTGGAGTTCTACTTAGCAATGTATTATTTACTGCCATGGCACCTGCTGCTTGTTTTGCTTTGCTGTGGTAGAGCTTACCCCTCTTGACCATCCAATCTTTTCTCCCACGGATATGTGGCATATTTTCTTCCTGACCACCCTGCTGTTCCGACTTGAATTTGCAGCACCTTCGCCTCAAGCTGCCAGGGAAGCAAATGCCGTAGCTGGTATTGGCAGTGCTTTGCACAGGCAGCCCCCAGCCCTGCCACATGGGTTCACTGCGGTGGTGCATGTTTGTGCACTGTCCACAAACAGGAAGACCAAATGGAGTGGAGACACTAAATGATGGACCATATTTATTTATTGTAACCCCCTTCCTCCCCCCAACAAAACCCAACCACACCAAAACTAAGCCAAACCACCTCTATAAATCTCCATGTGTCATTATGATACTTTTGTTTAGACTTTTGACTCTTATGACCAGAAAGCACTGAAATTCAGGTGCGATATTGCCTCAGGCAGGGATCCCTATAGCATGGCCACTTTGTAGGTGACTGTTTTTCCTACACATTATCTCAAGAATCTGAATTTTCACAAACTTTATTTTTTTTTAATTTTTTAAAATGTTCTTCATTTATTTTTGAAAGACAGAGACAGCGCGAGCAGGGGACGTCAGAGAGAGAGGGAGACACAGAATCCGAAGCAGTCTCCAGGCTCTGAGCGAGCTGTCAGCACAGAGCCCGATGTGGGGCTCGAACCCATGAACCGTGAGATCGTGACCTGAGCTGAAGCTGGACAGTTAACCGACTGAGCCACCCAGATGCCCCTCAAACTTTAAAAATTAAAAAGAACAAAACCTCCCCCAAAATTAAAAAAAAAAAAAAAACTTCCCTGGTCTTACATAATTTCACTGTGTTCTCCTTATGACTTTCTTTTTCTTTTTCTTTTCTATCATAATTCTTTCTTTTACCCAGCTTACCTGACTCTCAGTTAAACCTCTCTATTCTCTTACAGTCCACTAAGGACCTTTAATGTAACACTGTTGACATAATTCTGTTTCTTTGTCTGCTAATTGTGCCCCCCTGTATCCTCCTTAATTCCAAGAATTAAGCTGAGTGATTGTCAAATGCTTCATGTTAAGTAAATATTTGCTGAACAACAAAATAAAAATGAACTTCATAAATCCTTCACACCATTATAAATGATAATGTACTTTAATATTTTATATCCAGATCTTTTTAATTAAGCTGGTGCCAGAAATATTCCTTCTGAAAGCCACCTCCCACATGAAAACTAAATTCTATATGCCTCTATTCTCTTTGTCCTTTAAACCCAAGCCCCATTTCTCTCTACTGGAAGGAGAGCAAAAGATTGATGATTGGATTAATGGAATATTAAAGATTAGATCACTTTTTGATGAGCAGGTGCCAAAGTGAAGTCTGAAAGGGAACTAAATATGGAATCCGATGCAAATCTCATATTGTGCATCTTTAGCTCACTTAATGAAAGGTGGTATTGATTTCATTTCATTAAAAATTTTGTATAAATAGAACTCTCGATTAAAATAGTATAGCCCAAGGGAAAAAGTCACATTCTGAATAGACAAATTGTCCAGATTGAAGCCTTTCTGTGACTGGAACATCACTCTACCCACCCTGGCATGAATTACCTTTGTCAAGTAGCCAATCGGTCATGGCAATAAGTTACATTTTCAGTAAGCATGTTATCTAATCCAATCTAATCTAATCTTCCTCAATATCATCTCAAGTTAACTTTACCTTGATCCAAACCCACCCAGGCATGGGGATTTGACTTCATCAGGACACAGCATCCGTGGTTGGACAGCTCAAAATGATTTGAAATTGCGTATATGGAACTCGACCCCGTTGTCTGCTTAATGATGCTATTTTACCCCCAGAGTCTAGAACAGCTTGCAATGTATATATTTTAAACCTGATAATCTTTCAAATATATGAATATGGTTATCAGTGTCCCATGAGGTTTCTTTTTCACAGTCTAGCCATAAAGAGGCAAAATTTTCAAAACATAGTTTCCTTAAACAAGCTATATTGTGTGTGTGTGTGTGTGTGTGTGTGTGTGTGTGTGTGTGCGCATGCGCGTGCGTGCACGCGCTTATGAAAGCTACCTTTAAAAAGTCAAGTTTAGAAACAATTACAATATTCCAGATAAGTCTAGTTAACACATATTCAATGGCAATTTATAGAAAAATATTCATACAAACAATTTATTTCCTCTTTTTTTGAATAGCATAAATATTATCTGGCCTTAAAAAATGTTCCTCTATTGATTTTTTTTTTATTTTTATCTTTTCTATGTCTAAGATCTCTTTGTGTGTTTCTTCTAGAAAATAAAAATGATAGATATTTTAGAGGACCAGATCTTTTGTTTTTTTAAATCCAGTGACTTCCAAATGTAATTTCTATCATTATAGATTTCGGTTGTTGCTATTATTGCTAGGAGTGGGTAAAATGGGAAAAGGATCTATTTTCCTTAAGTTGGGAAGATCTCTACAAAATTCCTTTAAAATAGGACTGTTTGAAACATATTTTTAAAAATACATTTTAAATATATTTCTTTTTTGGTAAGTTGACAAGTGGTTTTAAAGAATTTACCTGTTCCTTTGTCTTGGTCATCTTATTTTGAGAAAATACAGATGATTAAGAAAAAGGAGTAGGTGAGAATTTCAACATAACAGATTGATAGCCCTGAGACATTGACAAGAAACTAATTTCTCCAAGTTTCAGTTTTACTCACATGTAGAGTCAGCAGATTTGTCACTATTTTGGAAGAGTATTTGTGTGAAAAGTAAAGAATGTATGCAAACCATATACTACAGTGGTAACATCAAGAAAATTAAAAATTTTTTTTCCATTTATTTATTTTTGAGAGACAGAGAGAGACTGAGCACACTTCCGAGAGTGGCAGAGAGAAAATGAAACACAGAATCTGAAGCAAGCTCCAGATCTAGCAAACCATGAGATCATGACCTGAACTGATGTCAGATGCTTAAATGACTGAGCCACCCAGATGCCCCAAGAAAATTAAAGAACATGTTAGTCTTTGCAATTGCTACACACAGTGTCTAAAGTGAAATTAGCAGGATTTGTTGTGTTCAATAGTTTGATTATTTTTATTATTTAAGGAATGAACAATTCAAAAGAATATCTCTTTCTTACTTTGCTTAAACTTTATCCATTGTGAGTTGTCACGTGTGTGAAGAAAGAGAACAATTGTGCATCTTAAGAGAGAACACTTAGATGACAAGACATTTGACGCAGTCATTTGGGCACTTACACCTACTATGTGAAAGTTGTAAAAACTATATGAAAATTGTAGAGTTTTTAGTGCCACATTTATAAACAACAGACACCTTCACCATACCTCATTTCTTACTCTATCGCTGAATCAGACAGCATCTTTTGGTCCATTTTCAAGCAGGGTCACTGTTAGAGTAATGGTCAAAGGTCGTGCTGGGTTGGATGTCCTGGAAGGGAATGCTACTTCTACCCCTGTGGAAGAATACACGGGCGTGTATGTTCAGCATGCAGATGGGCAGAGCAATGGAGTTTACCAGATACCTCATCCATCCTTTCCTGTTTCATATCTCATGTTCAAAATGCTTCAGAGGCAGTTTAAAACATGCACATTTTTAAAGAGCATTTGAGGTAATGGAAAGAGTGGTATAGACCTCCTTGATTTGCTACTTTCTCCAGGAGCTTGGGTTAGTTCCCCAGGAATGATGTGAATCAGTAATAAAATATTCATTAGGGGCATTGGATGGGCAACATATTCTTTTGATGTTCAGAGATAAGAGAAAATGAATCAAAAGGTAAAGTAAATGATATTTACTGAACATTTACTATATTCCCATGTCCGCATCAAGTCCCTTACAGTCACTGCCTCACTAATATTCACATTGTGAAATATAATCATTATCCTTTTAACAGATGAGGAAACCCAAGGTCTTGAAAATGTTGAACAGCTTCCAAATATATAAAATTGGCAAATAAAATGGAATCAATATTGATGTGTAATTAATCCAAAACCCTTTTACTTTCTATAATCATCTGCTACCTTTCTACAAAAAACAACAGCACTGCTTATTAAAGCAGAGAGACATAATATGCATATATAAAGACTTATCAAAAATAATGAAAATATCAAAAGTTATTTTGCCTAAAATATGAAGCTTCCATTCTCCAAAAAATTAACTTTTACGGTCCACATCATGCTGTAACACTCCTGGACAAATGAGGCATTGTTATGACCAAGGAAGAGAACAAAATAATTGATGCCATGAGTGAACTTGTTTTTAAAACTTCTGTCTCCTCTGTGTTTGATAAAGACTTGTATCAACTGGATTTTATATCTGCAAACAGTCATTTCAGCCAGTTTTACTTTAAAAGGATGAATTCAACACTGACAGCATTGAGGAAATGTTTGTATCCATATATTTCTACACTGAATTCAATGCTTACTTAGATTCAATTAAAGGTAATTGAAACAAAGACTGTCACATTACTGGCTGAAATGTTACTTGTCAAAATTAACACAGTGGTGTACCTGCAAGATTAAATACAGTATTCCTTGAGATGCAATGTAATATAAAACACTCATCTGAAGTACAAATTGCCACATAATGAAGATGCTTGGAAATAGATTCCCAAAATACAAAGGAAAAGGGGCAAAATTAAGAACAATTGGAAAAGAAAGTGAAGAACTAACAATCATATATCAATCTCAATGAGTCTGCAGTCTCTGTCTCTCAAAATTTATCTCTTACTCAATCTTTCTACAGTTTTTAAGAGCTTAGAAATGTATATCCAGGATGATATATTTTTTCACATATGGAATACACATTTAAAAAATTCAAATGTGTTCATTGTGAAAGTAATATTTTCATGGTGGTAGTGCAAATTTGTGCACTTATTTCAGGTATAATTTTGATAAATAGATGTTAAATAGACAGGTATGAGTATAAATATTTGAGATGTTTATTTTCCAAAATTCTATTTCTAGGAATCTATGCAAAAGATACAGAATTATTCAACATTATTTATGAATATAAAAATTTAAAGCATTCTAGATATTCCACCTATATTGTTAATTTTTTTACATTTATTTTTTAAAATGTTTATTCATTTTCAGAAAGAGAGAGAGAACACATGTGTGAGCAGAGGGAGGGACAGAGAGAGAGTGCCAAGGAGACCCACGTGCAGCAAATGGAGCCCGAAGTGGGGCTCGATCTCACGACCTCAGCCAATACCGAGTCGCCTAACCTGAGCTACCCTATCACACCTCACCTATACTGTTCTTAAGAAAGGGTATCTAAGCACAAAGATTTATCGAGATTTATTTTGAAAAGTAAATAAATTATTTATACACATACTTTTTTTTTTGAGGGAAAAAGCACGAGTGGAGGAGGGGAAGAGAAAGAAGGAGAGAGAGAATCTTAAGCAGGCTCCTCACCCAGTGCAGAGCTCAATGGAGGGATTCAATCTCACCACCATGAGATCATGAGCTGAGCTGAAATCAGCTCATGCTGATGCTTAAGTGACTGAATCACCCAGGTACACCTATATACATACTTTTAATACAAAGCTATTTATAATCAAATTTTTTTATTGATACAAAATGTAATAACCTTTCTTTCTATTGGTAAAATTGTTAAATTAGAGATTTATACTTAACAAGAAACCCAGAGAATAATTTAAATGATTTATTTTTTACTGGCACTTTATTTTGAACACTGACAAAAAAATTTGTTTTCCATGAAAATAATGACCCAAATGGAAACAACACTCTTAATACTACTTTTTACAAATTGCTATATTTGGAGCCAGTTGTTTTGAAGTCACTTATTTCTATGGCTGAACACTTTGTTTTCCTGACTCTTCAAGTCAAGTTAGTTTATTCCGGGGGCGCCTGGGTGGCTCGGTCGGTTGAGCGTCTGACTTCAGCTCAGGTCATGATCTAGCAGTTTGTTGTGTGCGAGCCCCGTCGAGCTTAGAGCCTGGAGCCTGCTTCACACTCTGTGTCTCGGTCTCTCTCTCTGCCCCTCCCCCATTCGTGCTCTGTCTGTCTCTCAAATATAAATAAATATTAAAAAGATTTTTAAAAAGATAGTTTGTTCTTAATGAGATTGTAAGCACAGATACAACTATTATCACCTTTATTACCTGTTATCAGTGTGCCATCTTTGTCATCATCACTCTCACCATCATTGTCACCATCATCATATGCCCTGCTTTAATTTTATGCATCATAAATTATGCTAAAGTTACTGACATGGATATTGTTCAATTCTTGTTCACTGTACTGTTCTGAGATTTCTGTACACTAAGTGTCATCACTTACAGATGAGTAGCAGAGGCTTAGCGAAATTATCTAAAATCACATAGCAAATAAATGTCAGAGGGCTCCAGAAGCCCGACCCTGGACCCTGCTTTATTATTTGTGCTTCAGAGCAATTGGAGCAACATCTGGTTGAATACATTTTCTACCTCACCTCTCTCATCTGTCTCTTGTGACATTAAAGCAAACTAGTTTCCATGAAGCAGTCAAATATAGATTAATGAAAACATAAAGACATGTAAACATATTCTTGCTAATTAGGTTACCTCAGGAATAAATTGCTAAACTTTAGGTTGTGAAGATGTAAGTGTATACATGTATGCAGAGGAAAGAGCATTGTTCAAATGCTACATTAGATCGTTGCTTTTTAAAAAAATTTTAATGTTTTATTTATTTTTGATACAGAGAGAGACAGAGCATGAGAGGGGGAGGGGCAGAGAGAGAGGGAGACAGAATCTGAAGCAGGCTCCAGGCTCTGAGCTGTCAGCACAGAGCCCAACACGGGGCTCGAACCCACGAATGTGAGATCATGAGGTTTAACAGACTGAGCCACCCAGGTGCCCTGGATCATTGTTTTTCAAGTGGCACCTCAGTGGCTCAGTCGCTTAAGCAACCAACTCTTGATTTTGTCTAAGGTAATGATCTCTTGGTTTGTGAGTTTGAGTCCTACACTGAGCTCTGTACTGATAGTACAGAGCCTGCTTGGGATTCTCTATCTCTTCCTCTCTCTCTGCATCTCTCATGCAAACATTCTCTCTCCTCTTTCTTAAAGGAAAGAAGGAAAGAGAGAAGGAAGGAAGGAAGAAAGAAGAAAGAAAGAAAGAAAGAAAGAAAGAAAGAAAGAAAGAAAGAAAGAAAGAAAGAAAGAAAGAAAGAAAGAGAAAGAAAGAAAGAAAGAAAGAAAGAAAGAAAGAAAGAAAGGGAAAGAAAAAAAGAAAGAGAAAGAAAAAGAAGGAAGGAAAAGACAGAAAGAGAACTGTTCTTTTCAAGCATGGACATTTTCAGAGACTAGAGATTAATTAATTAAAAGATTAATATTTTCTGTCATCTTGAGTTATAAATCTTTCTCATTCCCACAATATTCCCAGTTATGAGAATTCATCTGGGACTCTAAGAAAGGTAAAAAACCTGTCTGGTGCATTTCTTATTCAGCAAGTCAGGAGTCCATATTACATTTTGGAACACAGATCTTATATGAAAATAGTCATATACAATTGAAATCATCAAGCATAATTAATTGAAGATTATTAATTTAATTTTAGTTTTTATCAGAAGCTATAGATCTATTACATTTTAATTAATAAAATTACATATTGTGGTGTGATTTTTATGCACAAAAAATGTAAAAGCACGTTTTGCTGCAATTTTTGTTTTACCATATAAAAATGCTACTCTTTCTCTGATAGGCATGCCAAACTTTTTGGATACTGCCTGCAACTTTCTCCTCTTCCTGTATGAATTTGTTGTTCTTGTTCTTTGTCGTTCTGTGCAAATGTTTCCCTATTAGAAATTGCCACTTGCCCATTGGGTAAACAAAGTTTTGAAATGTATCTAAGACATGACAGCAGTGTTTTTATTACAAGCATGAGCTTTAGGGTAATAGAGTTCATTCTTTTACATGTATCTGAAGGCTAGAAAGACTTCTGTGTCACTTTGAAGATGTGTGCAAATTATCACTCTATTAACATGGCCACATAAATTAAATCAGAAGTTTTGCTAGGCTGGAGAAACAATTTTACTTACAACAGACTAAGAGAGACTAGAAACTTATCTGTTGATTTAAGTATAAGAGTTTTAATAATGTATCATTGTCATGATTTGGATCCATTTTGTCCATAAATTAAATCAGAAGCTTTGCTAGGCTGGAGAAACAATTTTACTTACAACAGACTAAGAGAGACTAGAAACTTATCTGTTGATTTAAGTATGAGTTGTAATAATGTATCATTGTCATGATTTGGATCCATATTTTTCCTAAATTTTCCTTAAGATGATATGAAACTAAAAACCTTAAATACAACAACAGTAACGAAACAAGCTGGGCAAAGGGCTAGCACCTTTTAGCATCCTTTGACACAGCATATCCACATTCCCATATCTGATGTCTAATATCTTCATAACAGCTTAAATTTATGGAGTAATATATTTTGTCTAAGAATCTTCACATCACCCCCCTCTGATCCTCAAAACAGACAAAGCCAGAACAGGTTCTATTCCCTCTTTGACAGTTGAGAAAACATTTATGTGAGGGAATTATTTGACTAATGTTACAAAGCTAATAAGTTCTAATTTACAATTCTGGTTTCTTTTACCTTTCCTTTATCTCTGCTTATTGACTAAAATCTCACATAACCTCCAGGTTCTATATGTCTGTCTATCTATCTATCTATCTGCTACTAATAGTCAATGATTTTTTAATGATTTCAATTTTTAATGTTTATTTATTTATTTTGATAGAGAGAGATAGCACGAGCGGGGAAGAGGCAGACAGAGAGGAAGAAAGAGAATCCCAAGCAGGCTCCATGCTCAGCCTGAAGAGGGGCTTGATCTCAGAATCAGAGAAATCAAGAGCTGGATGCTTAAACTGACTGAGCCATCCCCGTTCCTCAATAGCCAATTTCTTGAACACAATTGCTACATTTGTTGAGCAACTGCTTAATTATTGACTGTATATGCATTACTTCATGTAAATACCGCAACCACATTGATAAGTGAATTGCACATCAGAAGTTATAAGACACAATGGTAGGTTCAGCTCTATTACCTCTATCATTAGCAATCACTTACAGTCAGAGGAGAGGTGATTCCCTTGTGACTTTGTGCATAACAACTGGTAGAGTATCATACATTTATAGAACAGAGAGGAATGAATATTCTATGCTGTGGAAACCACAGTAGTTAAACCAATACAGGGTATTTTCTAACTGCTTCATGTAAGTCTTAGTTATAGGAAGGAGTCCAATGAAGAATGGCAATGCATTCTATAGGGTCAGACATCGGAAGTCATCCATGGTCATTGGGCTCTGGCATTTCTCACAGGCTATACATGTTTCAGTAATAAAAAGTGAAACCCTCAGTGGGTTGATTGTTTCCCTTAGGATTAGGGAAATCACTTGGGAAGGGGGTGCTGGGTTTTATTCTTTATGGTGCCATTCATTTACATTCCTGGAAGGGTCCCCAGGGTTTTTGTGGCAGGTGTTTGTTATGCTGGAGAAGCAGGACAGTCAATTGTGCAGGAAAGAAGATGAACTTTTTGAATACTGCCATTATTTATTTCAAGTAGACAGGCAAGCCTTTCTCTCAGACGTAGACCTGCAGTTAACCTTAGACTGTGTATTTTCTTGTAAAGAGATGAAACATTCCAGGCAATGGCCAGGAGGGAACTTCTAGCAATTCTGCCACCCAATCTTCAATTGAAAAGTTGTTGAAGGCTGTTATACATCTGTTAAATCAAGTATATTTTGCAAAATTTAGAAAAAAGGACAAAGAGTTTGCATCACTTATAATGTGGGAAACTTTTCTCTTGCTCTGTTTCTCATCTTAACTTTCTTATCTTTTAGTTAATTTTCCTCTTACAGCAAGATTGTAGGACTGAGCTGCAGAACGCTGCCTCTCACCTCCAATCTCTCAAGACATACTTTCTCTCTCTGTTCTGAATAACAAAAGACCTACGTATTTTTTTTTTGGAGCATGGTATAGTGCAATAGTTTCCCAAACTGAAGGGTACATAAAAGTCATTTGGACCCTCTGATCACAATGCACCTTCCCAGACCTCAGCCTCATATTCAGAATCAGGTGCTCAGAATCAGAATCAGTTGAGAAACCTCGGCTAAGTAGCCAAATCTAGCCTGATGCTAGTTTCATGAAGTAAAGTTGTCCTGAAACACAGACAAGTTGGTTTGTTGTCATATTGTTTATGCTTAATTTTTGCTACAAAGCAGAGTTGAATAGTTATGACACTGACCTTCTGGATTTTCAAGGTCTGGAATCCTGAAATACGTTTGTAATATGTGTTCAGGCTCTTACACTAAATATCACCAAATATTACCACTGTCAGAAATGAAATATTACATCTCAGAGATATTTATGTCCATTGGGTTTTCAAATTCTCCCAACAAAGCCCTCCTTGCCATGAACCCTGATCTAAATGGACTGAAATGAGCATAAAGGCAGCATCCCTCATATTATGATGTTAAGGTAATTGACTAGGTGAGCCTGTGTACATATTGTATACCACCTCTCCAACCTCTCCACCTCTCCACTTTTCCAATTCTAATTTAAAATAATGGTTTATCTCTGAAGTAGTTACTTATCTCTAAACCTATCCTGAAAAAAAAAAGGAAAAGAATTCTAGAACATGTAGTCGATTAACACTGTGCTCACCTCCTGAAGTGGTCTTGGTACTTAGATATTGCAAAGTTTGGAACGTGCAGATATTTCAACCTGCAACCATGCACTGTTATAAAATTACCTGTCTGTGATAACTACATATTATTAGTCATTCTAATGTTTATCCCAATTTATGAACATGTTAAATCATTTAGTTTAAATGTCCTCTGACCTCCAAGTACATCAGTCTTTAAGTTGCAATTTCAAACCCCATCCATTGTACACTGCTTACCTTACAAACATCATAAATCTAAAAAGACTACCTCAAGAATAATAGACAAAACCCACCAAAATTTGTTAAGGGGTTTAAGCCTACAAATGCAAGACATGTGATGAGCTCTGCATAGGAAGAAAACAAAAGAGACCACAGGGAGACACATTATAATGAAATGGCCAAAGACAAAGAAATATTCTGAAAGTCACGAGAGAGAGAGGAACTTGTCATATGCAAGAGGATCTCAGGAAGTCTATTAGCTGATTTCTCATGAGACTCCTTAGAGGGGAGAAGGCAGTGGGATGATCTATTTAAAGCATTAAAGGAAAAATATTCCAGAAAACAAAAAAATCCTATATCCATCAAATCTGCCCTTCAAAGTTGAGGAAAAAAATCAAAATATTCCAGGATAAACAAAAAACTGAAGGAGTTGATTACCAATAGATCTGTCTTATGAGAAATGAGAGAAAATTTTTTAGTTTGAAGTGAAAGGATACTAGACAGTAACTCCAACACAACTGAAGATATAAACTCTCCAGTAAAAACATACACAAATATAAGTCAGTGTTATTGTTATTATGCTATTATATTCATATTATGTAGCATATTATATTAATGCAATTTATATCTTATTAATACTTTTTATTTTCTACAGAGTTTAAAAGACAAATGCATAAAAATGTTTATATATCCGTGATATTAAGTGCATGATATATGAAGATATAATGGATTGCATAAGTAACAAAAACAAGGGAGGTTGCAGATTGGAGATACACAGAAGTAGAGTTTTTTGTATGAGGTTACACTTAAGTTAGCATCAGTTCAAATTCGACAATTTTAACTTTAGGGTGCTATATGTAATCCCCATGGTAACTGGAAAGAAAATAACTATAGAATATTCATGAAAAGAGATGAGAAGTGAATCTAAATGTATCGCTACAAGACATCTGCAAATCGTGGACTAGGAAGCCCCAGGCCCTCATTTCTCCATGAAAATGCCAAACAAACAACATAAAGACCAAAGTAATTTTGTGGGAACACTAGATATCAGTCAAGAAGCAACAGCACATAAGGAATTGCCTAAATGTGACAAAGTCACATTCAACATGGTAGAGGACTCTTGGCACGTTTGCTCTCTTTAGTCTCACCCCATTCATTCCCCCCAAGATGTGGCATGGTCACAGGCCCGGGCTTCTCCCACAGGACAGAAAAACAGAAATGAAACTTGCTTGTACATTCTGGTTACTTAAGAACTGCCCAGGAGAATGGTTTCTCTCCCTTCTAACTTGGGACACTGATGAGAATGGTGGCAGTTTGAATACCAGAATGAAGGCCGCTAAAACAATGAAAATCACTGAGGTAGAAGAGAGATGCAAGGAGATTGCATATTCATGCTTGTCGGGGACAAAGAAGTATAAGAAGAGGGATACAACAGAACACTTGAGGTTCTGAGAAGAAACAAAGATAATAAATACTCTCAGGAAAATTAAGACATTTAAAAATAGCAATATATACTGGAGAACTGTGGGGGGAGCAATGCATACACAGATTACGGGAAGATACATTCTGCACAGTCATTTAAAAGGACCCTGCACATTTATGGCAGGCTGATTAGTGAAGGCCAGACTGTAAAGTTTGAGAAAAGTTATTTTAAAAATGCCCAGTTTTCAACAAAATATTGTATGACTCACAAAAAACAGAGAAATAACACTCACTTATACAAACAAAATTAATCAGGAACTGACCCTAAGAAAATTCAGCCTTCTGATTTATTTAAGAAGGAATTTGAAAAACTTTCTTAAGTATGGTTAGTGAGCTAAAAGAAAACAGAAACTGAACATATTACAAAAAACAGTATTAACAAAATAAGAATTTAAGCAAAGAGATCGAAATTATTTTTTAAAAGTACCAAACCAAAATTCTGAAGATTAAAAGTGTAATTACTGAATTGAAAATATTGATTAGAGGGGTTCAACAGCAGACTAGAGCACTTAGAATAACAGGCCGGGGATTGAGATCAAGTCATTTGAAATCATTGCATCTGAGGAGCAAAAGGAAAAAACAAGAAACATGAACAGAACTAAGGGACATATAGGGCACCATCAAGTTGACCTTCATATGTGTATATAAGTCTTTGAAGGAGAGAACATGAAAAGGGCAGAAAACTGACTTGAAAAAGGAATTAGTGAAAAGTTTCCAAATTTGTAGAGACAAATACAAAAATAATAATATCAGAAGCTAACAAAAGGAAGGTAAGGAAAAAAAGAGATTCACACTGAGACACATTGTAATCTAAATTGTCCAAAGTCTTAACAGAGAGAGAATCCTGAAAGCAGCAAGAGAAGTGATTTGTCATATACAAAGGAGGCTCTACAAGGTCAAAAGTGGACTTCTCAGCAGAGATCTTGCCAGTGGACCACAGTGGGATGAAATATTTAAAGGGATGAGAGAAAGAAAGCAACAGAAATCCAATAAGTCTGTATCTAGCAAAAGTGTCCTTCAAAATAATGAATAACTTAAGACTCCCAGGATAAATAAAATCAGAGAGAGTTCATTACCAGTTTCCA
The DNA here is from genome assembly GCF_006229205.1 of Suricata suricatta. Taxonomy (NCBI): domain Eukaryota; kingdom Metazoa; phylum Chordata; class Mammalia; order Carnivora; family Herpestidae; genus Suricata; species Suricata suricatta. The sequence goes on from NC_043702.1 coordinate 103,462,082, forward strand.
TTAAAGGGAGTTCTTCAGGTTGAAATAGAGATAGTAGACAGCACCTAGACACTGTATGAAAATATAAAGTTCTCTGATAAAGGTAAATATATGTACCAATATAAAAATTGTATTTTTATACATTTTAACTATATTTTATTCTCTCATAGAATTTCAAAGACAAAAGTACACTAAATAATTTTAGATCTATATTAATGAGTACAGTGTATAAAGATGCAACTTGTGACATAAATAACTTAAAATGGGGAAGAAGCAGGAGTTTAAAAATGTAAATATTTTTTAAAATATGATAAAATTAAGTATTCAATTAAAATAGATTGCTATAACTTTAGGATATTTTACATAATCCCTTGGTAATCACAAAGGAAAAAATGTAGAATATATCACAGAAAATAATTTGAATACAGGGAAGGCAAAACTAGAAAACAAGAGGGACAAAAAAAGCTACATATAAGTCATAAATAAAACAAAACAAAAGAGCAAGTCCTTCCATATCATCAGTCACTTTAATTTAAGCGGATTAAATTCCCCAGTTAATGGACATAGATTAGAAGAATGAACAACAACAACAAAAAGCAGTATCCAACTATATGTTATCTATAAGAAACTCACTTTTGATTTAAAGAAAAGTGTGGATTAAATATAAAATGATGGAAAAAGATAGTCCATGAATATTGTAAACAAACAAAAATAAGAGTGGCTATATTAATATTTAAAAAAAGAAATGTAATTAAATCCTCTATAAATCACAAATTTGGTTATTACATAATGATGACAGTGTCTTTCTTCAAAAGATACAATTATGACACATATGCACCAAATATCAGAGCTCTTATATGTCTGAAGCAAACAGTGGCACAATTTTAGGTGAATATAGGAAGCTCTACAATAGTAGTAGTAGAAGGCTCCTATCTCCTAATTTAAACAGTGGCTAGTACACAGAAGTTCAAAAAAGATATGGAAGATATCAATGCCACTATTAATAAGCTTGTCCTAAAAACCATTTTTTTAATCCAAAATCTGTTTATTAGGATAGTTTCCTACTCATCTTGACTCAGGGTGGTTTCAGGGCTGCTTCCATCTGGAGGAGCATCCTTCTATAAGCCTTACTGTTCCCCCTGTAGGCTGGTGAAAAACAGTGGAGCAGCCAACCCACCAAACTATCATTTGTGCATGACTATAGAGAGTGGTGATTTTGCAGCATCCTGGGCATTTCATGTCCATGAATTAGGAGCTGGGGTTCGGCACCAGGCATTCCTTCTGATGTTTCCTCTTCTCATCTTCTGGGGACAGGTGGAGGAGGCCCTTCATGAGGGACATGTTCTTGTGAGAAAGTCATCACTGCAAGAAAGCCTGGACCTAAAAGACATTTAGGGAACACTGCACGCAATGGCAGTAGATTAGACACTTTTCTCAAATACACGTGGAATATTCCCTATGATAGACCATATGTGTAGTCACTAAACAATTCTTAATAGTTTTTAAAAATTTGAAATAAAACAAAGTATCCTTCTAATCGAAATGGAATTAAATTAGAAATTGATAGCAGAAGGAAAAACTGAAGGTCTGAACAGATTTGGAAATTAGACAATATGTCCTTAAACAATGGCTCTGAGAAGACATCACAAGGAATTTAGAAGACAAGAAAAATGAATATGAAAACATAATGTAATAAAACTTACGGGATGCAGTGAATATCAGTGCTGATAAGGGGCGTGTATAGCTATAAATGCTTGTATTAAAAGAGAACAAAGATCTTGAAACCAGCAACTTAAATGTTTGCCTTAAGAAACTAGAAAATAAGAATGTACTATAGCTGAGACTAGTAAAAAGAGTACAAAAAATACTGAGAGCAGAGATAACCAGAATAGAGAATAGAAAATACAAATAAAACTAAGAGTTAGTTCTTAAAAAGATTGACAAAATTGCTAAACCATTAGCTAGGCTAAAAAAGAAACAAAGAAAACTCAAATAAGTTTAGAAAAGATATTGTCAGAATACTATGAACAACTGTGTACTAAAAAATTAGGAAATCTAAATGCAATGGATAAATTTTGGGCAAAATGCAGCCTCTCAAAACTGAATCCAGAAGAAATAGAAAGTATGACATACCTAAAACTAGTAAGGAATTGAATCAGTGATCAAAACCTCCCAAATAATAAAAAGCTAAAAGCCACTAGTCATTTCTGGTAAAAATTACATTAACTGAATGAAGATTAAACCACATGTGATTATCTCACTGATGCAATAACAGCATTTGAAAAAAAAATTCAATAAACTCATAGAAAAACATTCAAAAAACGGTTATATATAAAAACAGTACCTCAGTGTTTTAATGGTCATATATGAAAACCCCATAGCTAATCTCAGACTCAATGATGCAAAACTGAAAAATTTTCCTCTTTATGCAAAAACAAGACAAGGATATCGACTTTCATGAATTCCAGTCAACATATTACGAAGTCCTAGCTAGAAAAAAAGGCAAGAAAAAAAGTAAAAATTAATCCCAACTGGAAAAGGAGTAAAATCGTGTCTGTTCACAAGTGACATGATCTTATATGTAGGAAACCCTAAATATTGTACAATATGATGTTAGACTTGATAAAAAGTGCAGCCAAATTTCAGGACATACAATTAGTCCAGAAAGAAAAGTCGTATTTCTGTATAGTTACAATGTGCCACTTGAAAGCTAATTAACAAAACAATTATATTTAATATAAATTCATAAAAAACTAAATACTAAGGGATAATTTAACCAAGAAGATGACAAGTTGTACACAGAAAGCTAAAGAAGCCGAAATAAATTGAAGAAGTTGCAAATTAATGGAAAGACTGTCCATATGTATGGGATGGAAGACTTAAGAGTGGATGATGTTCATAGCATTCAAACAATATCTGTAAAATGCAATCCCTATCAAAATCCTATAATGTTTTCAATACAATCCCCATCAAAATTCCAATGATTTTTTTTGCCCCCTGATGTGGAAAAATCCATCCTAAAGGGATCTATTCATCCAGGGACACTGAATAGCCAAACTATCTTGAAAAAGAGAAACATGGAGATCTCACATTTTTACTTCAAAACTCATTACAAAGCTACAGTAATAAAAAATAGTGTGGTACTGGCTTGGAGATGAGTGAAGTAGATTAGACCAGTGCAGTAGAATATAATCCAGAAATAAATTTTCACATGGTCAAATTAATTTTATAATAGCAGGGCCAAAACCTTTCATGGAGAAAGAGCAAAAAAAAAAAAAATGGTGTTGGGAAAACCCTTATATCCACATGCAAAATAAATAAAGTTGGACCTTTCCTTTACACCATATACAAAAATGAATCCAAAATGGATCAAAGACCTAAATGTAACACCTGAAACTATAAACTCAAAAAAAAAGCATAGGGGAAAAGTTACATGACATTGGATGTGGGAATGATTTACTGGGCATACAACAAAGCAGCAGAAAAATGGAAAGAGATAAATTGCTTAACATAACCTCTAACACTTCTATGCATCAAATAATACAATCAATATAATGAAAAGCAGCCAATGAAATTTGAGAAATATTTGCAAATCACGTATATGATAAGGGATTCATATCTAGAATATATGAAGAATTTCTCTGCTTTATCAACAAAACCAAACAACCCAATTTAAAAAATGAGCCGTTTTTAGATAGGATAAGTATTTGGATAGACTTTTCAACAAAAATACATACAAATGACCAAAAAGCACATGCAAATATGCTCAACATCACTAATTATCAGGAAAATGTAAATCAAAACACAGTCAGATACCACCTCCTACCTATTAGAATGACTATTATCAAGAAAGAAAAGAAGAAAGAACAGAAATGTTAGCAAGGATATGGAGAAATTAGAACTCTTGTGTAATGTTATTTGCGGGAAAAAACAGTACAGTCATCATGAAAAACAATGTGGTGGTTCCTCAAAATATTAAAAATAGAATGACCACGTGATTTAGTAATTCTACTTCTGGGCATATGCCTGAAAGATTTGAGAGCAAGTCTCAAAGAGATATTTGTATGCTGATGTCTGCAGAAGCACTATTCACAACAGTCCAGATGTGGAGCCAGCTTAAGTGATGTCATCAGATGAAGAGAAAAACAAAATATGCTATTTAGCCTTAAAATGATGGGAACGCTGATACATGCTACAATATAGATAAAGCTTGAAGGCATTATGCTAAGTAAAATAAGCCAGTCACAAAAAGATGGAAAAAAAACCCCAGCCCATTTAGACACAATGCAAAAAGGTTACTGCCAGAGGCAAAAGAGATGGAGAGTTCTTGTTTAATGGATATAGTGTTTGTACTTGGAACAATGAAGAACTTCTGAATATAATTGTACAATTGTAAATACACTTAATGCCAGTAAATTATTTTTTTTAATTAGGGTATTTTGAGAAAAACTTTATTTTATTTTTTTAAGTTAATTCATTTATTGAGAGAGAGAGAGAACACCAGCAGAGATGGGGAGAGATAGAGAGAATCCCAAGCAGGCTCCTCACTGTTAGTGCAGAGCCCCAAGCAGGGCTTGATCTCAGGAACCATGAGATCATGACCTGAGCTGAAGTCAAGAGTCAAATGCTTAACTGACTGAGCCACAGAGGCACCTAAGGGCCAGTGAATTCTTAAAATGATAAAGGGTAAATTTTATTTTATATATATATCTTAGTACAGTAAAAACATTGAAAAGCTGAAAGGAAGGAATGAAAGAAGAAAGGGAGGGAGGAAGGGAGAAAGGAAGGGAGAAAAGAAAGGAAGGAGGGAGTCAAAGAGAAGAGAGAGGGAGGGACAGAAGGGCGAGAGAGAGAATACCTTGCCTGTATCTTAGGAAATCTAAAATTATATAAATTTTTTAGAAGGTAACAAACATCCACAGCCTCATTTTCTGCTTTTTAAAAATATCTCATTTCTGAGGCAGAAGGGGATAGCCCAGTTGGTTAAACATAGACTCCTGATTTTGGCTTAGGTCATGATCTCATTCCTGAGATAGAGCCCTAAGTCGGCCTTCACTGACAGTGAAGGGCCTGCTTGGGATTCTCTCTCCCTCTTTGCCACCCCCTGCCCACGCGCTCTCTCTCTTTCTCTCAAAATAAATAAAAAATACGTAATTTTTAAGTTTGTTTAATTCTTATACCAAATAGCTAAATTATCCATCTTCTCTCTAACCCCCCCCCAAAAAAAATCAATTGTTTCAAGGAGACTTTGTGGTAACTTACAAACAGAATATAGCATAATATAAAATGTATATATATATTTATGAGTTTTTAGGATTGTATGCCACTCAATGCAAGTAACATATTTCGTGGTTTCTTCTGTCACTTGATGTAACAGGACAGTTGATTTAGCTACCATTATTTGGTTGTTTGGAAATTCATTTGATCCGTATTAGTTCACTAAGTTTTACTAACTGGAACAAATATAAGCTAGAGAATCCAAACTCTTATGACCTTTTCTGCTTCTAAGCTTTAGTTTAATAGAGGATTTTACTTTAAAAAAATCTTCAGGAAGAGTCTAGCTTCTACAGTTCTGTGATCATTAAAAATTAAGGGTTTCCAAGGATGAACAGAAAAACACTTGGATATTTGAAGGACTCGTGCTGGGTGGTATTGTGGGTGTCATTGAAAATATACAGAAAAAAAGTATATATATAGATGTGTATTCCAAAAGTCAAAAGCACTGAACCAAATGGGAACCTAAAATAAGTGGAATAAGATTTAGTAGCCTCCAAACAGTAGATGCATCACAGGGACCAGGGATGTCGGTGGGAGAACTTTGGTGAATAGTTTGCTGGCAGCAATCAAAGCCAGAAATGTATCAAATACATAGATGGTGCTGGGAGCTGCACCAACCTTGCTGAATGACATGGTCACAGTAAGGAAATGGTAGATGTAGCACGGCTCCTGCCACAGGTGACGGAAGCTGGCATCTCCTTCTGTGAACTGATTGCTTGTATAAAATTAAGCCTGTTGCTATTGATTAGGCCTCACAATGTTCCAAATCAGACCGATATTTCCCAGAAACCTCATGGGAGGAAGCATATTCCCACCTCTATGAAGAGGAAGTTAAACAAGGCACTGCAGATATTTGTCGAAAGGCTCTTCTATGGAGCTTCACAAACTTAAGACATGAAAATAAAGGGGGTTAAAGAAGACAAAGATAATCTTTACCCTGGACCTGAGGAAAGGCCTAACTTAGGAAACAGAAACAAACAAGAGCCAGGTGTAAGCTACTGCACATACATATGCTAATTTGGTGCCCATTGTGAGGATGGGTAAGAGTAGTTACAACTTAAACTCATATGCAAAGGTGGGCTCTTCTAGGGCGCCTATGGGGCTTACACCTTCAACATCAAAGAACAAAGTTGACAAAAGGTTTACTTACTAACCATCACGAATGTATTCTTCCTCTTGTGAGCCAAACAGAATGCCTCCTAGCCCAGTTGCTGCCTGAATTGTAGCATCATTGTTATAAAATGTGTTTGCTATCTGCTTCTCACTGAAAACATCCTGCTATCTTCTTAGTTGTAAGATTTACTACCGTTCAAACAAATGTGTATGTTATCTGCTTTTCACTGAGACTATCCTGTTATCCTATGATGTGTAAGTTACCTCATTGTAATTAGAATAGTTCTGAAGAAATGCCTCTGTAAAACCTGTTTCTGCACCCTTTTCAAAGCATATTTATCACTGAGAATTATTTGTAAAAATTCCATTTTTTGATGTCATAAGTCTATAAATAAAGGCCCAAAACCTGGGGAAGGAGGAGAGAGGAGATGATAGAAAGAGGATAAGACGATGTCAGGCTGGACCAAGTAAGAAACTGCGTGAATCTCTTTCCCATTCACAGCTACCCCTTCAGGGAGCCCTGGACCAGCAGGAGTGGGCCTCCGGCAGGTGGGATCTTAAAGTTATTCTTTATTTTAATTAAGGGACAACTGCTCAAATTCTGATTGAAGCAAGCCCCATTTGTATTAGTTGCATCTTATTCTTGGAACATTTTAGCTTTTGATTGTCACTGTTTACGAGAAATGTACTGTAATATAAATGACTTTCATAAAAATTGCCAACTTCCAGCCACCTGCTGGGGCTGACAACAGTAGCAACAATTCTCCTGTTGCAAAATGATATTCCATTGCAATATCTACTGTCGGTTCCACAAATCGTTCTCTTAGGTTATATGGTTTGTTGGAATAAGATCGTATTTCTGAAGCCTCCTTTGCTCTCTTTCAGTCTTCCTGGGATTACTTGCTTTGGTTGATTCTATTAAGGCATGGGGCAAGCAGAGGGGTGATCTGGTTTGGAACCCTCATGGTCCTGCACTTCCCAGGGAACAGCAACTGAACAGTGTAAGGTTCACAGAGTTCCCGGAAATAGGCCCCAGTGAGTGTTCTGTGTGATATGGAACGTCCCACCGCCAGTCAGCCATTTCTATGCTTTTTGGGCAGCAATGTCCCGTTGCAGTGCTTGGAACTGTACCAGCGCTGGTAGACTAGGGTGTCCGAAAGAAAGGGTTTAAGTGGCCCCACGATTAATCTGGTGCAAGGAAGTCCTTGTGTGGACAACAGATATTTTCTCTATATACGAGGACATATTGCTATGACACAAACATTTTGACACAATTTTTTCATTGTTGACCATATTACAGCAGTTATGTTGTATATGCCCCAAGGGCCCTGGAATCCAGTGTCAAGGGTTTAGACAATCCGCAAATACGTGCCTAGGTGTATGTGGGTGGTCATTGGCAACTGAAGGCAAACGACAGCACCTGCCCTGTTTCAAAGGCACAGCCGCTTCTCAGCTCTTGTCCATCGCCGCCATATTAGAGTAGGACCCCGCATTTCAGATCCTCTGGTGTTTATCATTTCTTCTCATGCATAGTCAACCATTTTATATTTTATATATATTATTCCAAACATCCAAGCCAGAGACAACAAGGCAACCAGAGCTCTGTCTCTATGGGCACAGAACGAAATAGACAACAGATAGTGTATTTGCTGTACTGGAGAAGGTGGGACAAAAAATAATTTAAAAAATACTGCTTTTTTAATTTCTTTAAATGATATTGTGCACTTTTTAAACTATTTATTTATTTATTTATTTTTGAAAAAGAGAGAGTGCAAGCATACGTGCTTGCATAGTGGGAGAGGCAGAGAGAGAGAATCTCAGGCAGGCTCTGCGTGGAAGCCCAAAGCAGGACTTGATCTCAGGAACCATGAGATCGTGGCTTGAGCCAAAATCAAGTCAGATGCTTAACCAGCTAAGCCACTGAGGCGCTAATATTGTGTGTTTTTGATCTCAACATCACCACATTTCATGATTGTCTTTCAGTCCACAACACAATTTTGACACAAATGATTGCTCTTTCTTTATTCTTTTCATTCTTTTTAATTTAATTAATTCATTTATTTTTGCTTTCTTCTTCTTGAAGTACAATCTTCATTTGGATCCTAGGAGGTGACACTTTTTTTTTTGTTTCTTCTACTTCTATTGTCTGTCCTGTTTAGTCTACTGTGTTAGATCCCCTCCTTCAAAGTTCAGTCTCTTCTGCCATGTTTCTCTCTCATCCAAGTCCCTGGTCTGAAATATCATCTATGTGCCTACTATTCCAACTGTATACTTCCCTTAACCGATTATACCCCAACTACTAAGCTGTTAATCATTTAACTGCTCAGCAATTCTATCAGTTATATCCAACTTAACATTTCAAAACCAAACTTTTTAAGTTTTACCCTAAGTTGCTCTGCTCGAGTCTCCAGCGTTTTACTAAATGGCACCACTATACACACACTTACACACATGTTGGACATGCCTGTGTGTACACACACACACACACACACACACACACACACACACACACACTCAGATACCTGTCTTTACTCACGCACTAGAAGGCAATCTGCACGAATGCAGGCAGCTGTGTTAGGCCACACCCCTCAACAGCATCTCACCCCGTTACTCCAATCTCATCTTTCTGTCCCACCGATTTTCTTCATAGCTCAGATCTCAGCTTGGCTTCACCCTTATTGATGTACACTACCTCCGTTCAGAGATAAATCACTATTTATTTTTGTTCCTACACTAACTATACTTCTATCAATGAATACTGCACTTCATTGCAGTTCTCTGTTTCTATCCCTTCCCATGTGGCATGTTGACCAGGGCCTGGCCCATATCAGTCAGCCAGTAACTTTTTTTAATGAATAATTTTACAGGTATGTAGCTAAAACATCTGCTGATAACACAGGCAAACACAAGAAGCACAGAGGTAAGTCACATGACAACTCTGATGGATGGAGATTGCTACCTGAACGGTTGTGCATAGGGCAGAGCAAACTCAAGACGAACACAGGCGAGGACAGATTTATGGAGTCTCATTGGCCTGGCAACGTGCAGCAAGCACAGGCAAGGGAGACCTTTCTATTCCTGCACTTGTAACCCCACTGGAGTTTCACAGCAGAGAAGATCCGTCTTTGAGACAAGTAGCCCTTGCAAACACCAGACTACTGAAAATACTTTGATATTAATTATACCTCCCCTAAAATGCTACACAAAGCATATGCCTTCAGTGAGGTGTCTCCACATCAATGCCTCAAAATTAACAGAGGAACGTCAGTGGACTGTGGTAGAAAAAGCATGGGCTTTGACCAATAAAGTTGGGTCTGAGATGCCAGTTTAACTACTTTCTAGTTGCAGAATTTTAAAAAGTGGATGAAAAATCTCTATACTCCAATTCCCTTTTTATCAAGTGAGGGATAATGATAATTACTAATAGGTTTGCTATGAACATCAACTAAAATCATGCATGTAAACAGCCTATTATGAAGAAAGCACTATAAAGTTTAACAAATTAAACCAGAATTTACTGCTCAATATCGATCATAATCATCATGTGGATGCTCACCAGGCTTGGCTCCTCCCACAGATGGGACACCCATTAACACTCATGACAGGACAATCTGCTCACAAACACTTGATATTTTCTGAACACTGATTATGTGCCAGGTTCATGATCCAGGATGTGAGAGATATGAGAAGATGCTTGGTCACAACTTTTAAAAGTCTCAGGTACCTGTGAACAACACACTTATAGACATATAAATAAATATATCATAAATAATAAAATTTATTTTCTAATAATTTGCTGGGCCATGTAAGATGGATATTATATTTATATGTCATAAAATTAATAATATAATTTATTTTATTAATAATTGCTCTGCACATGCATTATTACAGGCAATGTGCTAATATATGAGGATGCATAAATCATAGCCATTGGTCTGAAGGAACTGATTACATTTCCTCATTCAAGTTGCCAGCACTAAAGTATAATCTTTACCTGAGTTTCAAGATCCCATTATGATAAAGAACCATGTGAAAAAGGAATTACCTGTGACAACACAGACTCTGTGGTCAATTGATTAATGATACCTCCTATCCCAAATCAATGATGTTCACATTCTAATACTTGGAACCTATGGATATGATACCCTAAACAGCAGAAGTGACTTTACTGATGTGATTAAAGTAAGGACTTTTGAGATGGGGAGACCACTGTGAATTATTAAAGTGGACCCAGTGGAATCATGAGTCCTAATGAGGAGGCAGACAGTGTCGACAATACAATGATGGAGACTTATCAGAGAGAAAGTTGAAAAGGTTATGATTCTAGGTTTGCAGGTGGAGGGATCATGAGCCCAGCAGTGCACATAGCCTAGAAAGGCTGTAAGAGACAAGAACATGGACTATCCCCTAGAACTTTCAGGAGCAACATGGCTCTGCCAGCATCTCAACTTTAGCCTTCTGAAAGCTATTTCAGATTCCTGATTTTTAAAATTATAAGATAATGGATTTATGTTGTGTATTTCACTAATACATTGCATGTATTAGTAAAATCATTGCATGAATTTACTGTAGCAGCAATAAGTAACTAATGTAAATATATATGGGACTCTTCATTGAATTAGATACTATAAGACATTAAAATGTTAACAGTAATTGGAAACATCAGAGTTGGCTTCAGAGAAAGCAAGAGTGGGGCCATAATGAAAAGTAAACTAAAACTATGAAAGTAATTCCAACGCAATGGCCTCAACAGTGAAGAAGATAAGTTATTAAATAGAAATTGTTTCCCAAAACTTCTCTCACAGCAACTAAGCATCACCATGGGACATGAAAAAATCCAAGTATAACAAAAATTAAAGGAAAATAACTGATTCCCATGGAAGCAGAGGCAACTGAAAAAACGTAAACAAGGAAACCACAAAGAAACCACACACAGATAACATTACTGATATTTCAGAGGGCTTTGAAAAATGTGTGCTTCTATTGAAGGAGAACAATCAGAAAATTTAATGAAAGGAATCTGGAAGAGTATAAACATGTGGGAATATCAATTATTTGTAGATAAATCTGGGGAAAAACTATGAAGTTAAAAAATGGTAAAAATGACAGGAATATTGCAACAATTAAAATACAGATAAATAATCTAGGACTCCTAACATACTTCTACAAAAAAGTCCCATAAACACCCCCCAAAAAAGAAGAAGAAAATATCAAACAAGTCATCTAAGAACATTTTCTAGAGATGGAGAGACACTTGAGGTTTCTTACTGAGAGTTCTCAGCAAGTACCAAGTGGGATAATTATCAAATAACTTATACCTACGCCAAGATTAAGCAGAAGATTCTACAACTGTTCAGCAAAATCAGAACAAGTAAGAAAGAAATAGAAAGACAGAGACAGAGAGAAGGGTAAACGGGAGAGAGATAGGAGGAAGGGAGGACAGAAGGAAGAATTAGCAGTTAATGTTAAATTCCTCCTTAACAATCTTGGATACCAGAAATAAAATAGCCTTCAATGTTCTTGAGGGAAATATTTTGAACGTACTATCCAGTACCATGATAAAATACTGGTTAACTTTGGTAAGGCAAAAATAAAGCCATATTTATACTTGAAAGCATTGACAAAGTGTATTTTCCATGCACATTTTCTAAAGAATTTCTATATTCCTGTCAACCCACCCCCCCAAAATCAAGAAAAAAGAAAAAAGTCTCAATACTAAGAAATAGAAAGACTTCCATGGAAAATGAAGGGTAGAACTTATCCAGAAATCCATCTGGAGAAAGGACAGAATGAAAACTAATCAGTGGGCTTGGAAAACAGATGGTACAGGCTAGATGGAGTTCGTGGACTCATAAGAAAGTCCCCAGCAAGAATGAACTAAGTGGAATTCAGATACATAAGAAGCTAGATCATCTGCAATGATACAGTAAAAGTGATATAATTTCTCTCTAACAAAAATTGATTTAAAAAAATAAACTCTAGAAAAACTCCTAAACTGTAGAAGAAATAAAAAATCGGACCATATCAATCTATGGAGGGAGAAGACAAGAGTTAATTATGGTCACAGAATAGACTGAAAGTTTCACTCTAAAGAGAGTTGGCAGAGTTTGGGAAGATAGAACAGAGAAGAAAAGTATAATAAAGTGTTTATATTTCTATTACATTTATACGGGCAAGTAGTGATCAAAAGGTACACCTCAAAGATCTAAAATATCTGAAAAAAAGAAACGTTTCAGTTTATACTTTAAATTCACTGCAATTGCAGAAATTTAAAATGATACTAAAACTCAGTGTGGGGAAATGTGGGGTAGAAGAGTAACATGAATGAACTAAAAGTTCATCATTTTGTTGTATATCCATAAGTATTATGTCAGTTTGATGAATTAAAAAATTAATTATATATGCCTATATAGAATTATAGAAGGGACCTTGAGGTTAAAAATTGGAAATGTCTTCTGAGAAGACACAGGGTTGGTGTAGGAAGGGAGCCTATTAATTTCTTCCGTTTCTGTAAATCATGCTATTAAAACATCCATACATACATTTGGATACATTAAATTGATAAGAATTATTCTCACTATGGTTTCAAATAATGATTTTCAAATCATTGATGTCATGGACTTATTTTCCTGGTGCTCTATCCCAATATTCATTCTTCCCTTACTTCTTGTTAATGAACACCTAACTGTCCCCCCACTTACCTCCTACACCCAGTTAAAAAATCAAATAAACAAATGACATTAGGTGGTCCTGGGGGAGGAGACATGAGCAAGTCATATTTGGGGTCTGGGCTGGGACTTTTGTGAACATGTCACATTTACACATCAGCATTTATTGGGGTTTTTTGTTGTTGTTGTTTTGTTTTCCTTGCTGGGAAATACTATGGGCAAGTAGAAAGAAAAGATTCTTCTTATGAACAAAAGGCAATTTGTAATAGAAACCCACCTGCAAAAAAATCACTGAGCAGAGGGGAGCCTTGGTAGCTCAGTAGGTTAAATGGCTAAGTGTCTGGCTTTTGATCTTTACTCAGGTTATGATCTCTGCACTGACAGCGTGGAGCTTGCTTGGGATTCTCTCTCTCTCCCTCTCTTTCTTTGCTTCTCCTATGCTCATATGTGTGTTCACTCTTTCTCAAAATAAATAAATATGCTTAAAAAATTAAACAAATAAATAATAAAAATGTAACATCAATGTCTTGCTTCAAAACATAATAAAAGTATTGAATCAAACAACCAAAACAGCTTCAAAAACCTTCACTAGCATTATGTTTTTAAGCAGCTTAATCAAGAAATAGTTTACATACAACAAAATTCAGCCAAGTGCACAATTCACAGTGCTTTTTAGGATGGTCATTAGGTTTTGCACCAATCACAACACTCAATTTTATAGTATTTTCATTACCCCTCTGAGCCATTATCTCAAAACCTCCATTTTATTCAAACCTAAACAATCACTAATTTTCTTCTAGTATCTTTAAATTTGCCTATTCTGAACATTTCTTCTAAATTGAATCATATAATATGTGGTACCTTGTGCCTAGTTTCTTTGATTCAGCATAGTGTTTTTCAGGTTCATCTGTGTTACAGTGTGAAACAGATGTCCATTTTTTATTATCAAATAATATTCCATATTATGGATATGTCCATTTTTATTTAATCATTTGTCAGATAATGCATATTTGGTTTTTTCCAATTTTTGCTATTTCTATGAACATTTGCATATGAATTTTTGTGTAGACACATGTTTCAATTTTCTTGAGTGTATACCTAAAAGGGAATTTATTGAACCACATGGTAAATCTATGTTGAGCATCTGAAGAACTACCAGATTATTTTCCAAACTGGTTGCACCATTTTACATTTCTACCAGCAGTATCTAAGGAATCCAGTTTTTCCACATCCTTGACAACACTTTTTTTCTGTCACTTTGATTATATCCATGCTAGCAGGAAGGAAGAGGTATCTCATAGTTTTGATCTGCAACTCACTGATGGCTAATGATGTTGAGCATCATTTCATGGCCTTATTTCCATTTGCATATCATCTCAAATTGTGCATTTTAAAGGTTAATTTTTTTTTAATTACTGAGTTGTGATAGCTCTTTACATATTCTAGGAATAAGTCTGGTCAGATATAAGATTTAAAAAAAATATTCTCCAGTTCTTTGGTTTATATTGTACTTGTCTTGATGCAGTCTTTTGAGAACACAAAATATTTAAAAAATTTTTAAAGTTGATTTATTCATTTATATATAGAGAAAACCAGTGGGGAAGGGGCAGAGAAAGGGGGAGAGAGGATCCCAAGTGGACTCTGTGCTGACATCAGAGAGCCCAATGAAGGTATCAAACTCACAAACTGCAAGATCATGACCTGACTTGAAGTCAGAAGTTGTTTTGGCCACACAGGTACCCAAAGAACACAAAATAATTTAAATGTCACAATGCCCAGTTGATCTTTTATTTTTTAACAATATTTTAACTCATATTTTTGATGTCATATCTAAAAATCATTGCTTAAATCAAAGTCACAATGCATTCTTGTAAGAGATTTATAGTTTTAAATTCCACATTTACATCTTTGTTCTAAGTTTTTATATGATGCAAAATAGAAGTCCAACTGTTTATTTGCTTGTGGATATCCAGTTGTTCCTTCACAAATTGTTGAAAGGACTATTCTTTACCGATTTAATTGTCTTGGGATCCTTCTCAAAACACAATCGACAATAAATGAGATGATTTCTTTCTAGACTCTATTGTATTCCATTCATCTATACACCTTCTAAACAGTGCTGCATTGTTTTGATTGGTGTCACTTTGCAATAAATTTTGAATTTGGAAAGTGTCAGTCTTTCAACTTGTTCTTTTTCAAGATTGTCTTAGTAATTCTGAATTTCCATGTAAATTTTAGGATGACCTTGTAAATTTCTGCAAGGAATATACTCGTATTTTGACAGGAATTATGCTGAAAATTTAGATCACCTGAGGCCGTTTTTTCCACATCAACGATATGGAGTATTTTACCTCATGAATGTGAGCTATTTTCATTTGTTCATATCCTTAAATTCTTTCTGCAGTGTTCTGTAGTTTTCAGAATACAATTTTTGTATTTCTTTAGTTAAGTATATATATATTTTAAGTTTATTTATTTGGAGAGAGAAAGCAAGCGAAAGCACAAGCAGGGAGGGACAGAGAGAGAGGGAGAGAGATCTCATGAACTGTGAGATCATGACCTGAGCCACAATCAAGAGTCAGATGCTTAACTAACTGAGCCACCCAGGTGCCCCTTTTGTTAAGTATATTCTAAAGTATTTTATTGGTTTTGGTATTATTTTAATGGTATTGTTTTCTTAATTTCATCTTTGGCTTGCTTAATGCTATTGTATGGAAATATAATTGATGTTCATACACTAATATTTGATCCTGCATGTGGCACTGGGAACTCCTTTATTAGTTCTAATAGTCTCTTAGTGGATTCCTTAACATTAAATATATATAATGCCACTTGAAAAAAGGGATAGTTTTACTTTGATCTTTTCAATCTGGGGGGTCTATATTTCATTTTTTTGCTTAATTTCTTTGACTAGAACCTTTACTACAATATTTAGTAGAAGTAGCAAGAGCACACATATTTGTATTTTTCCTGATCTTAGGGAGAAAGCATTCAGTCTCTTACCATTAAGTAAGATGTTAACGGTGGTTTTTTTTTTTTTAAGTTATCCATTATTATGTTGAAGAAGTTCATACCTATTTCTGGTTTCCTGAGTGGGTTTATTATGAAATGTTACAGTATTTTGTCACACACTTTTTCTGCATTCCTTAAGATAATTACAATGTGATTTTGTTTTTCTTCTATAGATATATGAATTGCATTAATTAATTTTTCAGATAGTGAGCAAATCTGCATTTCTGAAATAAGTCCCACTTACTCATTGGTAAGATTTTTTATATTAATTTCTTAGCACTATAATTTTGATTTGTTTCACAGTATTATGCTGAGAATTTCTTCATTCATATATACAAGAGGAATTAGTTGGTAATTTTTTTTGCTTAAAAGGTTTTCTTCTGGCTTTGGTATCAGAAAACTAATTACCTCATAGAATGAACTGGAAAATAGTTCCTTCTCTTCATTTTTTGAGAAATCTGTGAAGTTTTTTTTTTTCTTGTTGAAATATCCAATAAAATTCACCAGTGAAGCCCTCTGATTCTGGGTTTTCCTTTGTGGAAAGCTATTAGACCATGAATGTAATATCTTTATTATTTGAAGATTTTCTATTTGTTATTGAGTCAGTTTGCCAACTTTACCTAAGTTGTCCTAACATGTTAAAATACAGACTTGTTTCTATATAATTCGGAGTAATGTTCTTCTTCACTTTCTGATTTTAGTAATTTGAGTCTTCCTCTTTTCTTCTCAGTCATTGCAGGTGTTTTTCAATTTTTTAGTCATTTTAAACAATCATATTTTCATTAGTTGTATTTTTCTATTTTCTGTTTCATGAATTTCAGTCATAATCCTTATTTTTATCTTCCTTCTGTTTATTGTAAGTTTACTTTGCCCTTCTTTTTCAAGGGCTAGAAGATGGAGGATATGGTGGTTGATTTGAAACCTTCACTCCTGTTTAATCATCATTTTATTGGTATAAATTTAACTCGAGGCACTGTTTTGCCTGTGTACCATATATGCAGGTCTTATCTCTTCATGTTCACTGATCTCAAAGTCACTTCCTGTGATGTCATTGTTGTTGTTGTTGTTCCAATGATTATTTAGTATTGATGCTTAATTTCCCCATATTTGTGAACTTCCAAAAATTTTTTTACTATTAATATGTAATGTCACACTATTTTGATCAGAAAACATATTTTGTCTGGCTTCCTTCTCTTTAAATGTATTGAGTCTTGGTTTATGGCCTAATGCATGGTCTAAGCTTGAGAATACTCCATTTGTGCTCAAGAAGATTGTGCAATCTGTTATTGTTAGGTAGAATGTTCTTTATATATCTGTTAAGTACAGTTTTGTTGTAACTTCCAGGTTTGATTGGTACCTATGCCATTAAAAAATCTGTCTTTATAACTACGAACATTCTCTTTTGTTTTGTAGTCTGTTTTGTCTGGTATTGGTACACACCAGCTTCCTCATGATTGCTGTTTGCAAGATGTATTTCTTTCTAGCTTCCTATTCTCAACCTACTGGTATCTTTGCAAATGAAGTGTCTATTCTACTGATAACGTTAAAAAAATCTATTCTGTCAATCTCTGCCTTTTGCTTGGGTTATTTAATACAGTTACATTTAATTTTAATATGACAGAGCATATCATATTAACATTAATATACCATATAATTATAATAAAATATTGATATAAATACATATGGATAATAATTAAAATATATAATATATAATGCATATAATATATAATATATTATAATCACATTTAAATATATAATTTATAATTATATAAATATATAATTACATAATATATAATTACTATAATATATCACATATAATAATGTATTATATAATATATCATATATTGTATATTTTATATATAAATATAAAAATTAGAGGTTTTACCATGTCTTCACTTACCAGCATCAAGTTCACATTTATATTAAATTAATTGCAATGAGATAGAGAAATGTATATCTATCATCCAACTTGCACTTTTTGTATTCATGTTGGTATACATATCACACATATATATCTTACAAATATGGCATACATTGTTTTAATTATTACAATACACAATTTTATAGCTGCGGGGGACCAGCCCACACACCCCAGTTGAAAGGTCTCGAGTACGGGATTGGTGTCAGTGCAATATCTATAGGAAAGAAGACAGACAAGAAGGACAAGACGGACAAGACAAGACAGACAAGACAGACAAGGTGTATGGTGGAAGAGCCACACTTTATTAAGATGACCAGGGTCTTAAATACCATGGGTGATTACATCATTTCTTTAATGGTTACATAGTTCAAGGTCCTTGAAGTAAAGACATGCTCTGGAAAAGGTCATTCTTATCAGGACAGTAGTAAATACAATCAAGTCATTACAAGAGAGGAATTCCCTAATAATAGTCTGGTTTTATGCATAAGGTAAGCCTAAAGAATTCTATGAGGAGATTTACATTCCTTAAGGCCCTTCATCAGTTATTCAAGGGTAAGATGCTCATCCTTTTATAAGCAAATCTTTGGCAGAGGATTATGTTCACTCCCAACAGCAATCAAAGAGCCAGAAAATAAAGTAAGGGAAGGTCACTGACTGACCCAAGTTGATTCAAAGCCTAAAAGTATA
Source organism: Suricata suricatta (assembly GCF_006229205.1). Taxonomy (NCBI): domain Eukaryota; kingdom Metazoa; phylum Chordata; class Mammalia; order Carnivora; family Herpestidae; genus Suricata; species Suricata suricatta. The sequence goes on from NC_043702.1 coordinate 103,480,739, forward strand.
TGCCTCTTTGCAAAGCAATGAGAAAATCATAGGATGAACAGAAGCCATATGTGTGGCCTAGGAGGGCAAATATTGTTTGAGGGTTTTTTTTGCCTACTGGGCCCCAACATATAGCCATTAATAAGATGAGGAAAGGAATGAGAATAAGTATATATTTTTATAGTTCATTATATTTACTCCTTATTTATCACTTCTGGATTTCTTCATCTGTTTCTCTGAATGCAATAATCTTCTTAGTCTAACGCAATTGTGTTACTCCTATCTCCTCTATGCTGTTTTTGTCAAATGTATATGGCCTAGATCTGATAATACAATTATATGCATCTTGTCTTACAAAGTTTCTTTAATTTTTAATTATAGTAAAGTCTTAATAACATAAAATGTATCATCACAATTATTTTTAAGTGTACTGTTCAGTAGTGTTAACTACATTATACAGCTGTGTAATCAATTTCCAGAACTCTTTTTTTATTTTTGAGAGAGAGAGTGCAAGTAAGTGAAGGGGTAGAGAGAGAGAATATACCACGAGGGGCAGAGAAAGAGAGAGAAATGGGATTCACTTAAAGCAGAACTCAAGCTCACTAACCACAAGATCATGACCTGAGTGGAAAACAGATGCTAAGGACTGAGCCACCCAGGTGCCCCAAGAACTCTTTCCATCTTTTGAATCTGAAAGTCTGTATTATTAAACACACTCCATTCCAATCTCTCTCAGGCCCTGGCAACCCCCATTCTACCTTCTGTCTCAATGCATTTCAGTAGTTTTGGTAGTTCATGTGATTGGAATCATATTGTATTCAATTTTTGTAACTGGATTATTTCACTTAGCATAATGCTCTCAAGGTTGATCTATGTTGTAGCATGTGTCAGAAATTCGTTCTTTTTTAAGGCTTAAAAACATTCCATTGTGTGTATATAATGCATTTTATTTATCTATTTATTTTTTGATGAGCTCTTGAGTCACTTCCATTGTTTGGGTATTGTGAATAATGTCACTATAAATATTTCTTTTAGATCTTATTGTCAAATCATTTGGTTATACACCCAGAAGTAGGGTTGCTGGTCATTTAATGATTCTATGTTTAATTTTTTTAGGAAACTTCATACTGTTTTCTGTAGTGGCTGCATCATTTTACATCCCCACTAGTAGTGTGAAAAGATTCCACTTTCTTCACATCTTCCTCAACACCTGTTATATTCTGGATTTTGTTCTTCATTTGTTTTGAGCTGCAGTCATCTTAATGAGGTGGTATCTCATGGTTTTGATTCACATTTTCCTAACGCTAAGTGATTTTAAACATCTTTTGATTTGCTTTTTGGCCATTTGTATACCTTTGTTGGCGAAATATTTCTTCCAGTCCTTTGTTCATTTTGCACTGGGTTGTTGGCTAATTTGTTGTTGAGTTTTTGGGAGTTTGTAAGATAGTATAAATATTAACCCCTTATCAGACAGATGATTTTCAAATATTTTCTTCCTTTTCGTAGTCTGGCTTTCATTTTATTGATTGTTTCATTTTATGCACAGAGGTTTTCAGTTTTGACGTAGTCTTATTTATCTATTACTTTTTTAATGTGTGCTTTTGGTGTTATATCCAACAAATCACTTCCAAATCCAATGTCATAAGGCATTTCCTCTTTCTTCTTCTAAAAATTTTATAGTCTTAAGTGTTCCATTTAGGTCTTTGATCTATCATGGGTTATTTTTTTATGTATGGTATAAAGTAGGGATCTGACTTCATTTTTGCAGGCAAATATTCAGTTTTTCCAGCACTGTTGTTTGAAAATACTCTCTTTTTCCTATTAGATGGTCTTGACACCTTGTTGAAAATTATTTGACCATATTAGAGAGGATTATATAATTGTTTTTTAAGTAAGTTAAGAAGAAAGGGACACTTGGGTGCCTCAGTCAGTTAAGTGTTGAACTACGAGATCATGACCTGAGTTGAAGTTCATGTGTTCAAGCCTTGCATCATGCTCTATGTTGGCATCTGGAGGCCTGAAACATACTTCAGATTCTGTATCCATGTCTCTCTGCCCCTCCTCCGCTTGTGTTCTGTCTCTATCTCTGTCTCTTTCAAAGAGAAATAAACATTAAGAAAATTTTCAACTGAAGAAGGGATAAAAATATGCATTTATACTGTCTTCATAATTATAATATATTTTTTTACTGGTGCCTTTTTTTTCTGTATAGATTCAGATTTGTCCCTGATTTATTTATTTTCAGCCTGACCCTGTAAAATTTTCATTAGAATTTATTAAGGGGTGCATCTGCTAAATATCAGTTATAGTTTTTGTTAATACCTAAAAATCTTTGATTGAAACACTCTTTTAGTCCCTAATCTAAGCCTGTTGGTAGACTCTGAACTTGGCTTACCTTTTTCACTGGGTATCAAAGGTGATGCTGGCTTCGTAGAATGAGTTTGGAAGTTTTCCTTCTATTTCTATTTTTTGGAATAGCTTGAGAAGAATGGGTATGAGCTCTGCTTTAAATGTCTGGTAGAATTCCCCTGGGAAGCCATCTGGCCCTGGGCTCTTATTTGTTGGGAGATAATGGATTCGGTTTCTTCACTGGTTATCAGTCTATTCATGCTTTCTACCTCTTCTTGGTTGAATTTTGGTAGTGCATGCGCATTTAGGAATTTGTCCATTTCTTCTAGGTTGTCCAGTTTGTTGGCATATAATTTTTTCATAGTAATCTCTGATGATTGCTTGTATTTCTAAGGGATTGGTTGTAATAAATCCTTTTTCATTCATGATTTTGTCTATCTGGGTGCTCTCTCTTTTCTTTCTGAGGGCCTAGCTAGAGGTTTATCGATTTTGTTTATTTTTTCAAAGAACCAACTCTTGGTTTCATTGATCTGCTCGACTGTTTTTTTGGATTCTATATTGTTTATTTCTGCCCTGATCTTTATTATTTCTTTTCTTCTGCAGGGTTTGGGGTGCTCTTGCTGCTTTCCTTCTAGTCCTGGTAGGTACTCCATTAGATTTTGAATTTGCGCTTTTTCTGGTTTGTTGAAATAGACCTGGATTGCAATATACTTTCCTCCTAGGACTTTGCTGCATCCCAAGAGTTTGAATACTTGTATTTTCATTTTCATTTGTTTCCATATATTTTTAAATTTCTTCTCTAAATTCCTGTTTAACCCAATCATTCTTTAGTAGGGTGGTTTTTAAACTCCACATTTTTGGAAGTTTTCCAGACTTTTTCCTGTGGTTAATTTCAAGTCTTCTAGCATTGTGATCTGAACGTGTGCATGGTATGATCTCTATTCGTTTATACTTATGGAGGGTTGCTTATGCCCCCGTATGTGATCTATCTTGGAGAATGTGCCATGTGCACTTGAGAAGAAGGTGAATTTCCTAACTTCAGGGTGCAGAGTTCTGAATATATCAATCAATTCCATCTGTTCCAATTTGTCATTTAGGTCCATTGCTTCTTTAGTGATTTTCTGCCTGGTTGATCTATCCATTGCTGTCAGTGGAGTATTAAAGTCCCCTGCAATTAGCACACTTTTATCAATAAGATTGTTTCTGTCAGTGATTAATTGTTTATGTATTTGGGTGCTCCTGAATTTGGTGCATAGATATTTATAATTGTTAGCTCTTCCTGATGGAGAGATCCTGTAATTATTATATAATGTCCTTCTTCATCTCTTGTTTCTGCCTTTACTGTAAAGTCCAGTTTGTCTGATATAAGTATGGCTACTCTGCCTTTCTTTTGACTTCCAGTCACATGATAGATATTTCTCCATCCTTTACTTTCAACCTGAAGGTATGTTCAAGTCGAAAATGAGTCTCTTGTAGACAGCAAATAGATGGATTTTGTCTTTTTATCCATTCTGCTATCCTGTGTCGTTTGGTTGGAGCATTCAGTCCATTTACATTGTGTTATTATTGAAAAATATTGGTTTAGAGTCATTGTGTTCTCCATATAATTCTTGTTTATAGTAGTGTCTCTGGCACCTTGTATTCTTTGCAACATTTCCCTTATTGAGTCCCTCTTAGGATTTCCTGTCGAGCTGGTTTGGTTTTCATGAATTCTCTCAGTTTTTGTTTATTTGGGAACACTTTTATCTCTCCTTCTATTTTGAATGACAGGCTTGCTGGGTAGAGGATTCTTGGCTGCATGTTTTTTCTGTTCATCACCTTGAAGATTTCCTGCCATTCCTTCCTGGTCTGCCAAATTTCATTAGATAAGTCTGTAACCACTCTGATAGGTTTCCCTTTGTACATGAGGCCCCTTTAATCCCTAGTTGCTTTCAGAATTCTCTCTTTATCTTTATATTTTGCCAGTTTCACTATGATATGTCGTTCCAAAGGCCGATTCAAATTACGTCTTAAGGGGGTTCTTTGGGCCTCTTGAATTTGGTCTATTTCTTTTCCCATATTTGGGAAATTCTCATTTATAATTTGGTCTAGTATCCCTTCAGGACCTTTCTCTCTGTCTTCCTCTTCAGGAATCCCTATGATATGGATGTTGTTCCATTTGATTGTATCAATCAGGTCTTGAATTCTCCTTTCCTGCCCCTGGATCAATTTCTCTCTCTTTTTTTCAGCTTCCTCTTTTGCTATAACTATATCTTCTAATTCACCTATTCTTCTCTCTGTCTCATCAATCCTTGAGGTGGATGCTTCCATTTTATTATTCATCTCATTTATAGCCTTTTTTTTAAAACTCATCACACCTATTTTCAAAGTGCCTAGTCATTGTCTCAGTTGCTTCTTTGATGCTTTTTTCAACCCCAGTGATTAATTTTATGATAAGTTTTTAAAATTCTTGATCAGGTATGTTGTCTCAATCTGCATTGAGCAGTTCTGTGGCTGTGACTTCTTTCTGGAGGTTCATTACGGGAGAGTTCCTTTGTTTTGTCATTTTTGCTAGTTTTCTGTCTCTTGTCAGCTTTGAAAAGCTCATTGTGCCCTGTACACCTGTTCAAGTTCCTAGTCCATGCACTTTTATGCTTCTACAGATGATATGCACTTGCTTTGGTGGCTGGCTCATTAGGCAGAGGGATCAGATTCTCTTGGCTCAGCCCGGGATTTGCCCAGCTGCTGCCTGAGGCGAGGTGTGCTGCCTGAAGCAAGGTGCACAGCAGGAGGTGAAGTGTATGCCCTCACAGATACAGACACTCCCAGCCCCCAGCCAGGATAGCAATAGCTAGGGGGAGGGATCAGTTTCTCTTGGTGCAAGCTGGGATTTGCGATGCTACTGCCCGAGGTGCTGGGTGCTGCCGGAAATGAGCTGCATGCACCTGCAGAGGAAGTGTCCGTCCTGGCCTCCACTGCCGCCACCTCCCTGCCAGGATCGTGTTGGGGTGGGGGCTATTTTTTCCCTGTTGGTACCTGGGATTCAGGTTTGCACGGCCAATGCTGGGGGCTAGATGTGCAGTGGAAATGAGGTGTGTGCTCCCACTCCCTTAGCCGAGGTCAAAGTGAGCGCCCTTGGCACCACTGCCATGGCTGCTGACTTCCTGCTGGGATGGCGCAAGGGTGGAAGCTATTCTTTCCCTTGTGCCACCTGGGTTTGAGATTTGGGCTACCCAGCAGTTATATATGGAGTGAGAGTTTCTCTCTCTGAGAGCAGTCAAGCGTTCTTTATCTCTTCCCCAGAGACAGTACTATGAGCGTGTTCAGTTACTCTTTCTCTTCTGTTTGTCTCTTGGGCTCTGAGTGCTTGCCCCATGTTGAGCTGGGGCTCCCACCCACTCTGCCCTTCTCAGGCTGGCCCCTTTTTCCAATCTCTTCAGTTCACACTCACTCACTCAGGCATCTTTGAGGTTGTCTTATTTCTGGAGTCTGTATTTTCTCTTTCTGCTCTTGCAGATTAGAGTAATGTTCTTCTCAGTTCAATAGAGGGGGCAGACGAAGTTTACAGAGCTCCCTTCCTCTCCGCCATCTTCGCTCCTCCGAGAGAGAACTCTTAAGCAGGCTCCATGCCCAGCAAGGAGCTTGACACTGGACTTGATCCCAAGACCATGAGATCATGGGCCAAAATGGAGAATGAGGTATTTTTATTTGCTGGATACACAATTCCCAGGTACTCTAAGTCAGTGTTTTATTTAATATTTCTTACCAGCTGGCTTGTTTTGCTGTGAGGTGGGTCCTCATGCTATCATTCCCAAAGCTGAATTCAACTATGGTTTAGTTTGGTTTTGTTCTTAAGACTTTTCTTTAGAATGGTGAACTGCAGAGGATGATATGGATATTTTTTTCTGAGTAAGAGGTACACATATTTCTTATACAACCCCTGCTCCACACATGCATACACTTCCTCCATTATCAACATTCCCTGTCAAAGTGAGCCACTTATTACAATTAATGAATTTACATTGACACCTAATCACTGAAAGTCCATAATTTACATTAGGGCCTTCTCTTAGGCTTTTATATTCTATGGGTTAGCATAAATATATAAGGCCAGATCTAGCATCATAATATCATGCAGAATATTTTCAGTGGCCTAAAAGTCCTCCATGCTCTGCCTTTTCAACCTCTAGCAACCACTGATCCAGTTACTGTATGCATATTTTGCTATTTCTAGAACATGATATGCCTAGAAATTACATAGACATACCCTTTTCAGATTGATTTTTTCCATTTAGTAATATGTATTTAATGCACTCCACATCTTTCCATGTCTTAATAGCTTACTTCCTTTTGATGCTGAATAATATTTCATTATCTGTCTGGATCACAGTTTATTTATGTATTCATCTACTGAAGGATGCCTTTTATGATTTCAAATATTGGCAATTATGAATAAAGCTGCTTACAAACATCTGTGTGCAGGTCTTGTGTGGACATAAGTTTGCAACTCTTTTGGGTAAATAATAAGAAACATGTTTGCTGGGTCACATGATAAGAATATGTTTGTTTTTTTTAAGAAACCACCTAACTGTTCTTTTCCTCTCCTCTCCTTTCCTTTTCTTTCTTTTCCTCTTTTTTTTTTTTTTTGAGAGAAACAGAGAGAGACAGAGAGAGAATCCCAAGCAGGTTCCATGCTCAGCACAGAGCCAGACATGAGGCTTGATCCCATGATCCTAGAATCATGATCTGAGAAAAAATCAAGAGTGGGACACTCAACCAACTGAGCCACCCAGGCACTCCACCTGTGTTCTCAAATATCTGTATCATTTTATATTCTTACCAGGAATAAATAAGAGTTTTTCAGTTATGTGTTTAAATTATTAAGAACTAAATAGATTTCCACTTTGTGCTTCTAATAAGAGTGTTGGTGCTGTGTTTCCTAAAAGAAGAGTAAAAATCAAGTTCTTTATGATGAAAGTCACTCAATAGTTGAGGGAAAAGGTATTACAAGCACATTGAACAACATGTTTCAAGGAATCAGTATTTAACCATTATAAAAAATTCCAGAAAGTGTAAATATTTTTATGTGGCTGGAAAAATGATTTGGTTTATAAAATAATTCAAAAGGGATGCAGGGGCCAGGTCATGATTAAGAGTTTGAGTTCCACCGTGAAAAAAGATTTGTAGGAATTTATCTACATTTTAGAAAAGACCTATACCTGCAGTATTATATAATGGATGAAATATCCCAAGGTGAACATGCTAATATAGATAAACTCATTTGGATGTGCAAGGATAACACCTTCATGGATACACACATTAGTATAGTTCCCCAGCCTCTTGTTTCTGATCCTCATAGCCAATAGGACAAACACCTTGCTTATTTCAACAGAGTCTGTTCACTTGAATTGTCTTCATCTATGTCCTTTCAGTATGTTCCAGTTCTGCATGAGTCCCATGATGGGGAGCCAATCCCAATCCCTTTCAAACAGATTTTCTTCACACACACACACACACACACACACACACACACACACAAACACACACAGTAAATTATTCAAACTATGTCAGTGTATTTATGTGTTAAAATAATAAAATGTGTAGGTAAATGAGATGTGCTTTTGGTGTAGTAGGGCAAAGAAAAATGTAGTTTGATATGGTTAGAAAAGTCTTTCCAGAGGAACTGATAAGTGAAACAGAGCCTAAAACATAATAAAATGAATAATTACCTAATTAATAATAATTAATTAATTAAAGGAATAATTTTCAGGCAAAGGGGAGTTTGTTATGAAGAAATATCTTAGATGTGGGGTTGAGTATGAACAGAAAGAAATGTATGTTTCTTAGATCAGAGTCCAGAATGGTGAAAATGTTCAATAAATGCTAGTCATATTGTTAAGGTCAATTTCTGTTGAGGTTTTATATAGTAAATTATGTTGGGGCCTCCTAAACTTTGTAACATGGGGAAATTATTAAAAAGCAGATTTAAACACTTTATCTTAAGTCAGCATCTCTTGAGGTAGAGTCTAGGGATTTGGATTTTTAAAACAGTAAATATATTTAGAGTATATATGCTGACATTTAATACTTAATCTAGTATGAAAAATTTGGAGCCAATTACTAATTGAAAGTTAATGCATAAGAATGAATTCTATTTCTACAAATAGGAAGTTCATGGTAGCATAGTGATTGAGTGCAAATAACATTGTTTTGGTAGCAAACCAAAGAAATTTAATTAGCTCCTATGTTTTTGCTTCCTTAAAAGATAAAACAGAAACAGTTTTATTGTTTAAATTAAAGCAAAAATTTAATAGGATCTACCTGTAATGACTGATTGAAATGTGATATGTATCTTGAATATAAATGGCTTTTGATTAAGGGTTTATTATTATTATTGGATATATTATTTGTAATTAACAAACAATATTTAAAAACAATGTTAAATAATTAAACTAGTGGACTGGTTCTTAAAAGCCGACCCCCTGGGGCACTAGGGTGGCTCAGTTGGTTAAGTGGCCAACTTCAGCTCAGGTCATGATCTCACAGTCCGTGGGTTTGAGCCCCGCATGGGTCTTTGTGCTGACAGCTCAGAACCTGGAACCTGCTTCTGATTCTGTGTCTCCTTCTCTCTCTGACCCTCCACTGCTCACACTCTGTCTCTCTCAAAAATAAATTAATGTTAAAAAAAAAAAAAGCACACCTCCATCCATGCCAACTTGTTTTGTTATCTGTTTGGAAATAAGAAAAAGTTAGTTTAGGAGTTGCAGTCTGAAAATTTCTCAAATGCATCAAAGGAAAGTATTCGTTTTCATTTTGTCCAGCAAAATGAGATATTGGGAGTCTCTGAAGTCCTATTATTTCCATAAAGTATGGGGGTCATTTTAAGGTATAAGTCAAATATTACTCAACAAAATCCAGATACATGTTGAAACTAGATTGCCTGTTTTATTTGCTAGATTTAACCATCCCCCTACCATAAGAAAGCTTTTACATAATATAAACCAATAGAAAAGAAAGTTCTATTAAATTCCTGCTCCTATTTCCATGTCTGTCAGAATATTCCTTATTGTGATATGCACAATCTCTATTATGTGTTCATGTATTTTCTATTCCCCTCCACACTTCTTCAGGCTTCATCTTTATAAAGCCAAGACAACTGTTCAATTCTGTTTAGAAAACGATGAAAATCAAGGTTGACAAAGCAATTACTTAGAAGCAAATTTTAAAGATTGAAGTCAGTAAAAATTTTAGTGGTTGATTAGCCAAAAATTATTAACCAGTTAACGTATATATTGATTGAATGGAATGTTAGCTCCTATGTTTTTGCTTCCTTAAAAGATAAAACAAACAGTATTATTGTTTAAATTAAAGTAAAAATTTAATAGGATCTACCTGTAATGACTGATTGAAATGTGATATGTATCTTGAATATCAATGGCTTTTGATTAAGGGTTTATTATTATTGGATATATTGTTAAAAAAGAAAATTTTTTATTAATACAGAAAATAAATGAGGGCTCTGGGTGGGTCAGTTGGTTAAGCATCAACTCTCAGTTTTGACTCTGGATAGGATCTCCCCGTTTTATGAGTTTGAGCCCCACGTGGGGCTCTGGGTTGGCAAAGCAGAGCCTGCTTGGGATCTTTCTTCTCCTCCTGCTCTCTCTGCCCCTCCCCTACTTGTGCTGTCTCTATAAATAAACTTTAGAAAATGGAAAATAAACCAAATTTATTACAAAGAAAAGTTAGGAAAAATGTAAAGTATTGCTGGTTTTCCTAACTTCTACCAAGAATGCACTGGGCCAAAGAAGCACATTCACTACATTTCAACTAGCATGAACATCATCTACCTCCAATAATTTTTTGAGTACTGTAATCCATAGTCTCCAGGGGAGATTCACAGAGCTTTGGGCCTTCTTGGAAATCCAGGAAAAATAATTCCAGTCAAGTCAGCATCTTGTATTGGGTCAGGAAATACTAAGAATGTACTGAATTGATATGTCCATAAACCACTAGAAGAAAAGGCAAACCACCTTATGATGGGCAAGCATTGCTTATAAAAAACAGCTGAATCTTTGACATCATGGGTTTTTATAGTCTTCCCTCCTTCCTTCCTTCCTTCCTTCCTTCCTTCCTTCCTTCCTTCCTTTTTTTCTTTCTTTTTAAAATTTATTTATTTTTGAGAGACATAGAAAGATCATGAGCAGGGGAGGGTGAGAGATAGAAGGACACACATTATTGGATGCGGGGCTTGAACCCACGAACTGTGAGATCATGACCTGAGCCAAAGTCAGACGCTCAACCTACTGAGACACTCAGGTGCCCCTCTTTCTTTCTTTAATGTAAGTATAGTTGACACACAATGTAACTACTTTTCAAGTACAGTTTAGTGATCTGAGAAGTTTTAACATTATGCTGTGTTTAGCACAAGAATAGCTGGCTACCATCTGTCCCATTATATTGTTATTAGAATATCATTGACTCTATTCCTTATGCTCTGCTTTTATGCCCATGACTTATTCACTCTAACTGGAAGCCTGTTATCTCTCTCTCATTTTGTCTCTCATTTTACTCATTTTGTCCAAACCCCAACTCCCCTCCCATCTGGTAACCATCAGTTTGTTCTCTTTGTATTTATATCTATTTATAGCTATGATTCGGTTTTATATTTATTTATTCATTTATGAATTCATTCATTTATTCATTTATGCATTCTGTTTATGAGTGGAATCATATTGTATGTCTTTCTCAGTCAACTTATCTCACTTAGCATTATACGTCCATGTTGTTTCAAATGGGATGATCTCATCCTTTTTTATGGCTGTGTAATATTCCGTTGTGTATGCATACCACAGTTTCCTTATCCATTCATTTATTGATGAACACCTAGGGGGCACTCATGTTTTGCTTATTGTAGTTAATGCTGGAATAAGCCTAGGAGTGCATATACCTTCTTTAATTATTGTTTACACTTTTCCTGCATAAATATCCAATGTCAAATTATTGGATCATATGATATTTCTATTTTTCATTGTTTGAAGAATCTCTATATCATTTTCCACAGTGATTGTAGCAATTTATTTGTTCATTTATTTAATTTTATTTATTTTGAGAGAGACAGAAAAAGTGTGAGCAGGGGAGGGGCAGAGAGAGAGGGTGAAAGGGGGGAATCTCAACAGGCTCTGCATGGTCAAGAGTCAGATGTGGAGCTCAAACCCACAAAACCATGAAATCATAATCTGAACCAAAATCAAGAGTCGAACACTAAACCTACTGAGCCACCTAGGTGTCCCCTCTGTGGCTAGAGCAATTATATCACAGTCCTTTTAGACTAGAAAGCTAAAAAGAATAAAAGTAACAATTTTATTAATAACAGCAATGATAATACAGACTGTTTCGGTATTACATGTAAATATTTTTTGTGTTTTTATTTATTTTTGAGAGACAGAGAGAGACAGCTGGAGAAGGGGAAGGTCAGAGAGAGAGGGAGACACAGAATCTGAAGACAGGCTCCAAGCTCTGAGCTAGCTGTCAGCACAGAGCCCAATGTGAGACTCAAGCCCATGAACCATGAAATCATGACCTGAGCCGAAGCTGGACACTTAATTGACTGCGCCACCCAGGTGCCCTGTAAATACTTTTGGACGATTTATGTCTTACTAACCCCCTCATCTCTGATTACTACTATACTAGAAGAAAAGTAAATTATTAATGACCAGTATGCAATGAGATAATTATAGGTGTGGAGGTGGGGGGCATTTTGGAGAAGATTTGGAATGTCTTTGGACTTTGTGGCTCCTCTAATTCCTCAACCCATATTTGGCAACTTTTATTACAATTTAAACATCAGTTTGCTCATTTATAAAGATACCACAATGCCTACTTCAATATGGTGCCTTGTGATTAATAAAATAAAGTACTTAACAGAACATATAATTCATAGTAGATAAGGAATAGCTTTGATTTCCTGTTTTCTTCCTCTCTTTTCTGTTAAATATGTCATTCTCTCTTGTTTCCTTTTAGTTTGCCAAGTACTTCTTATGACATTCAACTTATCAGAATGTTATTTTTTAAAATTTTTTTATTTAAAAATTTTATTTTTTTACTTTATAAAGTTTCATATTTTTTTAACATATTCAATTATTTTCCATCATTTACAATACAGTAGTTGCATTGACACTCCAAACAGAAAAGCAAAGTAAAAACTCAAAACACCAACTTCTGTTTCATGTAATTAGACTTATACAGACATTAGAAGGTTAAGTAACAACTAGTTAATCACCTAATTTCACAACTATCTGAAGTGTCAATCGTTATATAGCAGCTTATCTATGATACATTCAAGATACATGATACAATATATTACTTGTTCATAGGCTACAACACAGCCTGCTTAATACCTTTCCTTAAATTCCACCTCTATACTACAATATGCTTGAGGTCCATGCAAAAAAGTAGCTACCTTTTATGTAGGAAATGGATGATTAAGTCTTTGGTGTTGTAAAA
>NC_043702.1:103493648-103497594 GCF_006229205.1 Suricata suricatta
TGTCTATTTCCTTTCCCAGATTTGGGAAATTCTCAGTTATAATTTGGTCTAGTATCCCTTCAAGCCCTTTCTCTCTGTCTTCCTCTTCTGGAATTCCTATGATATGGATGTTGTTCCGTTTGATTGTATCACTCAGGTCTTGAATTCTCCTTTCCTGCTCCTGGATTAATTTCTCTCTCTTTTTTTCAGCTTCCTCTTTTGCTATAACTATATCTTCTAATTCACCTATTCTTCTCTCTGCCTTGTCAATCCTTGAGGTGGCTGCCTCCAGTTTGTTATTCACCTCATCTATAGCCTTTTTTAACTAATCACACCTATTTTCAAAGTGCCTAGTGATTGTCTCAGTTGATTCTTTGATGCTTTTCTCAACCCCAACAATTAATTTTATGACAAGATTTTTAAATTCTTAATCTTGTATGTTGTCTAGATCTGCCTTGAGCAGTTCTGTGGCTGTGACTTCCTCCTGGAGGTTCTTCAGGGGAGAGTTCCTTCGTTTTGTCATTTTTGCTATTTTTCTGTCTCTTGTCACCTTTTGGGTGCTAGTTGAGCATTGCTTGCTGTGCCTTTGAATATTTTATTTCTCTACTCAGCAGTATTTGGGTCTCACTGTCATGCATGCTTTGGCTTGTTTCTTGGTGTAGCCCTAAGAAGGAAAACAGACAGACAAACACAGAGGGAACAGTAACACACAAACGCAGACAAATCAAACAAACAAACACATTAAAAGGGGGAAAGAAAATAAAGAGAGTGGGGAGGAAAGAGACGAAAAGAGTAGAAGAACAGAAAAAGAAAAAGAAAAAAAGAAGGAAAAAAATAAAGGGGGGCAGAAACAATAAAGGACAGTGGACAGTCTAAAAGTGTATGACCAGTTGAGGGGAGAGGTAGGGTTGAGATATAGGAGAATATATCTGGATTGCAAGAAGGTAAGAAAAAAAAAAAGGAGAAAGGAGAAAGGAAGATAGGGAGTAAAAATTTTTTAAAAATTAAGTTTAAAAAAGTAATAATAATAAAAAATACGTACAGAAAAAGGAGAATAGGAAAAAAAAGAAGAAAAAAAAGAAAAAACTTATAAAAAAAGCAAAAAAAAAACAAACCTTAAAAAAACAGCAGCTCCCTCTCGTGGATAGGCATGGTTTAATGTGGTAGGTCTTGGAGGCTGCTCTCAGAGGCTCCGCCTTGGTGTTTGTGGAGATTAGATAGGCAGGCGGCACACCAAGTTCTGCTGAACAAGAATTGTAGGCCACTCTAATGAGTCCAATCTCCTTTTGCCCCGGTTGAGCAGAGTTGTATTTTCCAGGCCTGCCTCAGTTCAAAGTTCCAGTCCATGCACTCTTTATGCTACATTAAATGGTGTTTTTGTTTTGGTTGCTGGCTTCTTAGAGGGAGGAATCGGTTTGTCTTGGCTCAGGCTGGGATTTCGGCTGACCCCGCCTGAGGCGAGATGCACAGCAGGAGGTGAAGTGCGCACCATCTCAGACCCAACCCCCAGCGGGGATGTGTTAGCGTTGGGGGAGGAATGAGTGCACAGCTGTTGCCTGAGGCGGTGCCGGGAGCTGCTGGAAATGAGCTGGGAGCTCCTGTAGCCTGTGCGCACGCACCCAGGTCTCCACCGCCACCAATTCCCTGCCGGGATCACGCAGAGGTGGGGGCTATTTTTTCCCTGTTGGCACCCGGGATTCAGGTTTCGTGGGGCCAATGCTGGGGGCAAGATGCGCTGTGGAAATGAGGTGCGTGCTCCCATTCCCAAAACCGAGGTTGAAGTGAGCACCCCTATCACCACCGTGACAGCGGTCGCTGACTCCTCGCCAAGATGGCATCGAGCTGGAAGCTGTTCCTTCCCTTAGGCACCACCTGGGTTCGGGATTTAGGCTACCCAGCAGTTATCTATGGAGTGAGCTTCTCTCTCCAAGCGCAGTTAAGCGGTTCTTTACCTCTTCCCCAGAGACAGTACTATGAGCGTGTTCAGTCTCTCTGTCTCTTCCCTTTGTCTCTCGGGCTCCGCGCGCTTGCCCCGCATTGGGCTGGGGCTGCCACCTCCCCTGCCCATCTCAGACTGGCCCGTTTTCCAATCTCCCCAGTTCGCACTCACTCACTCAGGTATCCTTCAGGTTCTCTTCCTTCTGGAGTCCGTATTTTCTCCTTCCGCTCTTGCAGATGAGAGCAATCCAGAATGTTATTTATGTAGACTGGAACCACAGTCCTGTGTTCGAATTTTAGCTCAGCTGCAAAGCTAGCTGTGTGATGCTGGACTAGCTATGTAAATCTGAGATTCTTGTTTTAATTGTCCACAAAAAGGGGATAAATAAAATAACAAAGTAAAACCACTGAATTGGTAGAATCTTAATAACTCTTAATAACAGCATCACTCTGCCACCCTCCTCTCTCACTGCCTATCACATCTGTGATTAGTTTCCTATCAAAACAATTAATTAGATGATTAGTTTCCTCATTCTATGTTAGCTACTAACTCATTTTTCTTTCCAGATAATTTGTTCTGGTTTCTCTACTCAGATGTAAAAGCTACAGAAAAATCATCAAGTGACAAGGATATTAGACGTGAATCTAAAATGCTGCAAGAAGAGAAAGAGACTTATGAAGAAGAGGTAGGAATGTGCTCAAAAGTTGGGGCAGTCCATCACTACTAAAACTGCCTTACAGGAAATGTGAAAGGGACCCCATCAAATGGAAATGAAATGATGCTAAACAGGAACATAAAAATATAGAAAAGTATAAACCTTGCTGTTAAAGGCAAATATACAGATAAATACTGAATGTTCTAGTCTCGCATTGGTGGTGCACAGATCACTTTTAATTCTATTATATAGAAATTAAAAGAGAAAAATATAAAAATAATTACAAAAATGCTTAATAGATACACATTATAAAATGATGTAATTTGCAACGTCCATAGCACAAAGTTTGTGAGTGGGACAAGTATAGTGTAGATTTGGTTGAAATTAAGTTTTTTATCAGCTTAAAATAGATTGCTATAACTATAATGTGTTTTATAGATGTCTCTTGGTAACCATAAAGAAAATGCTTGTAGAAGATACAAAAAATTAAATTAAAAAGGGAACAAAGTGTGCTTCTACAAAAATTTGACAAACTACAACCAAGACAGTGAAAGAGGAAAACAAAGAATAAAAAGTCTACAAGACAGAAAGAAAGCACTTAACAAAATGGTAATAGTAAGATTTCCCATTCAGTTATTGGGAAAAGTCATCCCTCAGTAACATGAACCACTCTGCACAATGCCTGAGATACAGTACATGCTCACATTTTTATGGACTGTCTCACTGAAATTTTCTTTATTTACATGTGCTACAGTCGGGGCCTGAATATTATTATTTTTACATTTGCAGAGTTTGGCACAATGGTTAGTATTCAAAAATATTTATTGGATAGAAATGAAAAGGGGACCTCCAATATATTAAAATCACCACCTTTAGATATGGACTAATTTTGGCCATGATCATGGAAGGAATGGTATCAACTTGGCAAATTCATTTTCTATAATGAATTGTCATTGGATGCTTTACCAATGCTATATATTATTTGGTCTTTATACGAAATATGTGGAGGATATTGAAGTTTTTATTTTTTCTTATGAGCACTCAGAAATATTTTGATGGTTGCCCAATTCCATCTAAAATTTTGTAATAAATATATTTTGATATGATCTTAGAATTTCTGGTCAGTGCATTACTGAAAACTTAGTTCTTCTACTGGGAAAAGAAAATAGAACCATACCTTATTCACAAATTTTGCTCCTTTCTTGACTGTTGCCTCCTCATAGTTTCAAATAAGATCAAAATGGCTGAAGGACTTGAATGTGAGACAGGAAACCATCAAAACCCTCGAGGAGAAAGTAGGGAAAAACCTCCTAGACCTCCACCGCAGCAATCTCCTACTTGACACATCCTCAAAGGCAAGGGAAATTAAAGCA